>NW_018408770.1:308280-459010 GCF_002113885.1 Mizuhopecten yessoensis | reverse complement strand
GAGTTTTAAGGTCAAATGGTCAAGGTCACAGTTACTATAAATAGAAAATTTTATTTAACATTCTTCCTTGCCTGTTTATCAAACTTCACACACTTGTAAAGATACCTTTACAATCAACAAATAAGATTTCTTAGTATTTTTATTCCCTTACCGGTGAAACTGGGTGGGGGTGGCAGGGAGGGAGAAGAAAACAAGAATACCTAAAGTTTTCCTCGCTGTCTGTCCGAAGAAGTTTGTCAGCACTCTTGCGCCTTCATTCTTTCCTAGTTTTTAATCAAACTTCACATTATTGTAAAGAATTTAAATATCTTGGACAATTTCAAGGTAATCGGGGCAAGACAAGGTCACTATTACTATTTTAGAAAATCTTTGTCAGCACTCTAGTGCCTCATTCTTTCATGGATTTTAGTCAAACTTCACATTATTGAAAAAAATTTCAATATATTGGACAAGTTCAAGTTTCAAGGTCCTCGGATCTAGGTTGAGGTCACTGTTGCATCTTAATAGATTGCGGGGGCTGGTAGGGGACATGTATTGCTTCAGCAATACTCAGTATGCTTGTTTTCCATAGATATACAGACAGATATATATACATCTGTCCTTATTCTTTGTGTCCTAGTTTGTGCCTGAAAATGGATGATGTGTACTTAACTGCAGTACATGAACAGAAAAGTGCCAATAGTTTGATGGAACGTATGGACAGATTTGGTAGTGAACACTTTGGGTGAGAGCTGTGTGAGGGACTGAATCATTGCTATCATATACAGGCATAAGTCTGGCAATGTCGTCCAGCCTTTTGGTTACCCTTGGTTACGAGACTCCAATATTTGGTTTAATAAAACTCCTAATGACCTCTGTGTACTGGTAGTGAGCATGCAAAGAAAAGCATGCCTAGACTGAAAAATAATTATTACTTATACTTCTGTGTGTGTGTGTGTGTGTCTGTCTGTCTGTCTGTCTGTCGGTGTCTGTATGTCTGTCGGTCTGTAGGTCTGTATAATAGAAGTATTATTGCTAATGGTGTAAAATGTATATTCATTAAACTTAGTAATAATTGGCATTTATGTAATCGCAATCAAGATAACATTGCCGAGGAGTTACCTCCCGTCTCTGTTAGTATGTTGTTTGTGTATCGTATACAGACATGTATAGGTTACTTTCTGTGTTCTGTATGCATGTCATGAGAGATCACTCTCCACATAATTATGTATGTAATATTATGTATTATATTTATGTATGCCTATGGGTCGTAAGCCCCCCAGAATAAACTTGAATAAACTTGAATTGAATTGAGCATCTGCATTTTACCTTATATATACTCTCTTCATCAAACAATATCTATATCAGTTTCACATAAACAAGTGAAATTTAGATTTTGATATTTATGACACCTATGGTGGTATAGTTAATTTGTTTCACCATGACAATACTTTATTCAAGGGGGTAATTTTCACCTCAAGGACGGAAAGGTCATTTTAACCTTTATATAGAACCTGCCGTCAGAAAAGAGTTTCACAATCATATTTAATAGCAATCCATCATGTACTCTGTCTATATGACCATGGCTATTGTAAGGATGATACAAAACATTAAGCAAACAGTTGATGATGTATTTGGATGTTTTATGACCTTGATAGACTACAGCAGGTCAAAAACGAGTTCCATCTTTGACTAGGAGAGATGCTTGTTAATAATTTACCCGTAATGTAAGATGAAGAAAATTGATAGTTTTTTGAATTTGACATTTTCCAAAGATGGCGCTGTGTCATGATTGATTTGTGCGTCACTAACCTCCTCAATACAATAAGAAATTGGTGTGAACACAGTACTAGCCTCGTCTGTCAATTTTTTAATACACACCTATAACATAAATTATTGTTAGTTGTATTGATGGACAAGGTTAGTACTTATGGTGTGAATATACAAGCAAAATCTGTTATTGTCTGATAGAAAGGGCAGATCACATCTAAATAGGTCACGTCCCTTTGCTGGAGAGTAACATGTATTCATTTTCTTTAAATGTATATCCCATTTAAAAACCTAGAAAAGGCATCCCTACCGTTCTTGAGATCTGTTTTATGACTTCATTTACACCTATCTGTACGAACCTAATACATCAAACAACCAGATTTCAGCAGAGAATTTATGTTTCGCTATTGGTTATATTTAGCTCTTTAAGACTCCCACGAATTACACCAGATCAACAGCTAAGACAGCTCATCGTAAAATGCCTATATAGGGACACCCAATCTCTGACTCTGAGTTTTAATGTGTTTTAATAGTTTCAATACCTTTCACTCTAGTATTCCAAAAGAATCTGTGAAGATATTGATCTATTGGGCTATTGTTCATGGACTTTAAAACTTATATATTACCATAAAAGAGGACATAAACTTCTGAATACAATATATTTACAAAAATATTGAAATGTGAAAATGTTTATATGTGAGCAGGAAGCAAATAAAGAGCTGAATTAAAAAAAGAAATTATCTGATGTATTTTGATAATGAAATTATGTTATAAAAGTTATGACAACAATTATTCAAGCTGACAGTTCTTTTGGGTTACTGGATCTTCTTTTCAATCAGTGTTGCTCAATGACAATTTAATGAAACTTTTTTTTACCACAGATAGTTTGAAAAACACTGAAATTTATAACTGAAACTAGGCTTTTTAAAGAATACTAAAATTTGTGATAAAAACTGTGTTCATAGATATTTGTATGTATAATTTTCTTGAAACTGAAGATGTTGATTAGAAAGTTTCAGGAAATTACTAATTAAGCTGACAAGACTTTGAGCAACTAGGTAAGATACTGGGGATGACAATGGAAACAAGTGTAAGAAGCACCAGTGAACTCACAGGACTTACTACTATACAACACTTACATACAATTTGATACCACTTGGCCATAATGGAGGTGTGCTTTCTCTAACTTAGGTGAGCTATGATCTTACATCTGCTGCCTCAATTTGTATGTGACAAGGGAATTTCCTGTCTTTAGTAATGCTTCATGCACCACCAGTAGCCAAGTTATCCTATTAGCATATTTTATTCCTTACCATTAGATTTCCATCCTTCTCGTCTAACATTTCTCTATCTCCACTCCAGAGGAAAGACAAGCACTATTGCAACAGAATAACAATGGAATCATAATAATGCTTTAACAAAGATAACGCTTTGGTGAATTTTCTGGAAAATGATTTTTACAAAAAAACAATAATTGATATCTTAATTTTACACTGCAGAGATGTTGATAAAAAAAATCAACCAGTCTTTTTATCTAGCAATAGAAGTACGGTTCATATATCATAAGGCTTGGGTTCTTAATTAAGTCACCAATCCTCCTTGGCCATTCCTTGAGTAATCACTAGATTACCAGTCTTATTCCTTGTTTATAATAAACATAGAATTTCCATCTATAACAAAAACTTGGGTTGTCTCCCTTCTTTCCCACCAATCCTGGTTTTCTATTAATGAGTACCCATACATTGCTTTGATGATGCACTGTGTCCGTTTACTGCCTTTTCCTTCACAGCTTGGTTTTTGTGTTTTAACCATAGCTTAGTTGCCTTGACCCTACATTACTTGTACGTCATATACAGTTGCCAAGGTCTGGAGATGATATATTCAATATATATTTTAAATCAAAATTTCAAAGCCAGGTTCTGTTTTTCTATATAAATAGTATATTTTCAGTTTTTGTGAAATGATACTCGGCAAAAGAGTTTCGGTAGCACAATAGTTGCCACTTTTCCATACTTCCACTCAATGTTTGTATTGGTGATAAATTGTTACTCGCAGAAGAAATTATAGTGATGTCTAGGATAACGATGTGTCATCCGCCACTATTCAGTCTGTATGACAAAGGTCAAGGTCACATTGAGGTCAAAGGCCAAGTCCTTCTCTGGGTCATAACCTCTGATTCACTGAAGATAACTCAGTGAAATTTCAGGAATATATGTGTGGCAAGAAGTTGTGTCACATATCACTATTAAGTATGTACATCCAAGGTCACTTTAAGGTCAAAGGTCAATTTGTATGAGCCAGTGGTTCAAACTCACATAAGATAGCTTTGTGATATTATATAGATATATGTAGGACTAACAGCCACTGACTATTATGGGGAGCATAATCCATCCGTGTTACTAATTTTCTTGTTTATTTGGTATTCTTCACCCTAATCAGTAAATTGTGATTAAAAAAGTTTTAGATAATTATAGCTATTTGGATAATGAATTACTGCCTCTTCAGTAATTAAAACTGTTTTAAATAGCGACTGCTCTCTGTAATAACAATTGATGTGGTGTCTTGGTTGTGGTGTCATGTCTGGACATTTCAGATTTTCTCGGAAAAGAATTCTCACAATTGGAAGAACTTTCGAGATTAAAGATAGTGAAAATAATCTCTGAGAAGGAAAGGAACATGAACAAGGTTTCCTGACCGTCGTTGCCTAGAGTAACACTGATGCTCTAATCCAAGGATTTTTGTAAGAAGGTAGATAGATAAAATCTGGCTCCTATGCAACGATGGCCGATATCTCCGAAAAATTTAAAGGGTTTTAGATCTTGAAGATGGTGTTAATTTCTGGACACCAGAAACATTATCCAGGGGCAAATGACATTGTAAAATCTGAGTCATTGAATTAAGTTATTCAAAACATAATAATTGTATACTTGATAGAACATTTTGTCAATTAAAAAATAGCACGATCCTAGAAATATCCATTTTAAAAACACAATGGCATCATGCAATGCCAAAAATTGCATAGAAATTATGTTCAGCCATAAAAGTAATGGAAAGCAGATATAAATCATAATTGCATCTTTGTTTAAAAAATCTGTTTATGAAAAGATTTCACACATGCTTTTTATTGCTGAAGCCTTCTGTAATGTCGGATTGAACTGAGGCGATACAGCATCACAACATGTCATCTTAGTGCACAATCATGAAACCAGCACCACATTTTTGACAGAAGCTTCAACTGAAAAAAAAGTCAATTCTAAATGGTGTGCTGCTTACAGAACAATTTTAGAGGATTAGGGAGTCAACAGGAAGGGAGTTGGCAACATTTTTGTTTGCTGTTGGTAATTAATTAGAATATACGATAGAATATGGGCACTCAGGGTTTTATGTTGCCTGGTAACAACAGCTATTCCTCACATGAATGTACTCCAAAAATTTAATCTAGCTTTCATGGTAAAAATAGAAGACTTTATTTAATTGAGATGCAGGGAACATTGCAGTCTGGATTACATTTACAATGATCCATATTATGTGAGCAATAACATTGTTCCTATGAGATGGAACTGTGGCCTTTAAGGAAGGATAGACACTGTGGTATTGCTAGTGTAGACCTTCCCCTCTGGTCAGAGACATTGGGTATATTGTAACCTTTCCCTCTATCAGACAGACAGTGGGTACATTGTAACCTTTCCCTCTATCAGACAGACAGTGGATATATTGTAACCTTTCCCTCTATCAGACAGACAGTGGATATATTGTAACCTTTTCCTCCTGTCAGACAAACATTGGGTACATTGTAACCTTTCCCTCCTGTCAGACAGACATTATGTACATTGCAACCTTCTACTCCTGTCTGACAGACATTGGGTACATTGTAACCTTACCCTCTTGTCAGACAGACAGTGGGTACATTGCAAAAACCTCTCCCTCTATCAGACAGACAGTGGGTATAATATATCATTTCCCTCCTGTCAGACAGACAGTGGATACATTGCAACCTTTCCCTCTTGTCAGACAGACAGTGGGTACATTGTAACCATTCCCTCCTATCAGACACACAGTGGGTACATTGTAACCTTTCCCTCCTGTCAGACACACAGTGTGTACATTGTAACCTTTCCCTCCTGTCAGACAGACAGTATGTACATTGTAACCTTTCCCTCCTGTCAGACAGGCAGTGGGTACATTGTAACCTTACCCTCTTGTCCGACAGACAATGGGTACATTGTAACCTTTCCCTCTTGTCAGACCGACAATGGGTACAATGTAACCTTTCCCTCCTGTAAGACAGACAGTATGTACATTGTAACCTTACCCTCTTGTCAGACAGACGGTGGGTACATTGTAACCTTTCCCTCCTGTCAGACACACAGTGGGTACATTGTAACCTTTCCCTCATGTCAGACAGACAATGGGTACATTGTAACCTTTCCCTCTTGTCAGACAGACAATGGGTACAATGTAACCTTTCCCTCCTGTCAGACAGACAGTATGTACATTGTAACCTTACCCTCTTGTCAGACAGACAGTGGGTACATTGTAAGTTTTACCTCCTGTCAGACACACAGTATGTACATTGTAACCTTTCCCTCCTGTCAGACACACAGTGGGTACATTGTAACCTTTCCCTCCTATCAGTCCACCAGTGGGTACATTGTAACCTTTCCCTCCTGTCAGACAGACAGTGGGTACATTGTAACCTTTCCCTCCTGTCAGACAGGCAGTGGGTACATTGTAACCTTAACCTCTTGTCAGACAAACAGTGGGTACATTGCAACCTTACCCTCTTTTCAGACAGACAATGGGTACATTGTAACCTGTCCCTCCTGTCAGACAGACAATGGGTGCATTGTAACCTTTCCCTCCTGTCAGACAGAGAATGGGTACATTGAAACCTTTCCCTCTTGTCAGACAGGCAGTGGGTACATTGTAACCTTTTCCTCCTGTCAGACAGACAATGGGTACATTGTAACCTTTCCCTCTTGTCAGACAGACAATGGGAACATTGTAACCTTCCCTCTTGTCAGACAAACAATGGGTACATTGTATCCTTTCCCTCCTGTCAGACAGGCAGTGGGGACATTGTAACTTTTCCCTCCTGTCAGACAGACAATGGATACATTGTAACCTTTCCCTCCTGTCAGACAAACAGTGGGTACATTGATGCCTTTCCCTCCTGTCAGACAGGCAGTGGGTACATTGGAACTTTTCCCTCCTGTCAGACAGACAATGGATACATTGTAACCTTTCCCTCCTGTCAGACAGAGAATGGGTACATTGAAACCTTTCCCTCTTGTCAGACAGGCAGTGGGTACATTGTAACTTCTCCCTCCTGTCAGACAGACAATGGTTACATTGTATTTTTTCCCTCCTGTCAGACAGGCAGTGGGTACATTGTAGCCTTACCCTCTTGTCAGACAAACAGTGGGTAAATTGTAACCTTTCCCTCCTGTCAGACAGAGAATGGGTACATTGAAACCTTTCCCTCTTGTCAGACAGGCAGTGGGTACATTGTAACCTTACCCTCTTGTCAGACAGACAATGGGGACATTGTAACCTTTCCCTCTTGTCAGACAGACAATGGGTACATTGTAACCTTCCCTCTTGTCAGACAGACAATGGGTACATTGTAACCTTTCCCTCCTGTCAGACAGACAATGGGTACATTGTAACCTTTCCCTCCTGTCAGACAGACAATGGGTACATTGTAACCTTTCCCTCCTGTCAGACAGACAATGGGTACATTGTAACCTTTCCCTCCTGTCAGACAGACAATGGGTACATTGTAACCTTTCCCTCCTGTCAGACAGACAATGGGTACATTGTAACCTTTCCCTCCTGTCAGACAGACAATGGGTACATTGTAACCTTTCCCTCCTGTCAGACAGACAATGGGTACATTGTAACCTTTCCCTCCTGTCAGACAGACAATGGGTACATTGTAACCTTTCCCTCCTGTCAGACAGACAATGGGTACATTGTAACCTTTCCCTCCTGTCAGACAGACAATGGGTACATTGTAACCTTTCCCTCCTGTCAGACAGACAATGGGTACATTGTAACCTTTCCCTCCTGTCAGACAGACAATGGGTACATTGTAACCTTTCCCTCCTGTCAGACAGACAATGGGTACATTGTAACCTTTCCCTCCTGTCAGACAGACAATGGGTACATTGTAACCTTTCCCTCCTGTCAGACAGACAATGGGTACATTGTAACCTTTCCCTCCTGTCAGACAGACAATGGGTACATTGTAACCTGTCCCTCCTGTCAGACAGACAATGGGTACATTGTAACCTTTCCCTCCTGTCAGACAGGCAGTGGGTACATTGTAGCCTTACCCTCTTGTCAGACAAACAGTGGGTACATTGCAACCTTACCCTCTTTTCAGACAGACAATGGGTACATTGTAACCTTTCCCTCCTGTCAGACAAACAGTGGGTACATTGTAACCTTACCCTCTTGTTAGACAGACGGGAGAGAGCTAATATAGGCTATGCCTGTTGTTCAATCCTTTTTCTAAATGAAATAAAATTTGTTGAAATTGAAATTGTTAGACAGACAGTGGGTACATTGTAACCTTACCTTCTTGTCAGGCAGACAATGGGTACATTGTAACCTTCCCCTTCTGTCAGACAGACAATGTACACAAGCAGTTGGTACATTGTAACCTTTATCTCCTGTCAGACCGATAATGTACACAGACAGTGGGTACATTGTAACCTTACCCTCTTGTCAGACAGACAATGGGTACATTGTAACATTCTCCAGTCAGACAAACAGTGGGTACATTGTAACATTCTCCTGTCATAGAGTTACATAGAAGATAAATTGCAGACAAAAGTACTCGGCTGTAGGAATCTGTCTTGACAGTTTCGTTTGTAGCAGCATGCTCCTAGTTTAATGGGCTGTTGGAGGTCTGGCTAGACAGGTTCCTCTGTAGCAGCTTGCCCCTGGTGCAGTGGATTGGTGTAAATTATGAGATCAATACCTGTTACACTGTGGCTGGTCTCTCACTCTCCTCTTCCTCGTCATGTCACTAACACACTGCTGCCATCAAACTTTCAATTCATCAATTTACCTTTCAGAAGGTCAAATCAGTGGCACAGCTGAATAAATAAGGAACGCTGCTTTAATTGATAAATCAGATTTACTGTAACTTGTTAAACAAAATGCTTCTGTTAGTGTCTTAATTTGGAAATAAGAAATAATGTGCTTGGCTGGTTTGCAAGGTATTGGAGTTATGTGAATGTTATGTAACACTGGAAGCAGAATAGGGCTATGTTCTGTGATAGGCCCATCACACTGTTTCTGTGGAGACATACATGCGACTGAGCTAGCACATGAGATCACCGGCTGATGTCACGGAGATTATGCTGAACTGTACGGAGCAGAAGGGACAAAGTGATTTGTCTGCAGAGTATGGTAGCATACTGCAAGCTCAGACCAGCGTGATTGTTCCTAGTCACCCTGAACAACCCAAACCCCACCTCAGACTGGCTAAAGGTAAGGGCTGGCTTTTATTTCAATCATGGCAAGATTATTTGTAAAAGTCTTGAAAAACATTGGCTCCAGTTGTTATTGTAGTAGAAATTGAATATTCTGCTATATAAGAACAACCTTTACAACTTGTTTTGAACAACCTTTTACAACATTTGACATTGTTTTTGTAATAGTATCATTTCTATGTTAAGCTTTGGTTTTAGATCTTAAACATAAACACCAGAAAAAAAGGGTTACAGGTAGAATATATTTTTTTTAAAACTAATCAGAATGTGAATTTATTTCCACTGTAATTCACTACCTACCTCTACTAAAGCTTTTTTAGCCATAAACTGCCGTTAAAATGATTTCGCTACTACCTGCCACCATTAAAGCTATTATATTTTATAGACGCTACTGTTAAACGCCACACTAGGCTTGCTCAATTTGAGCTCACAGGGTACCCGAAATGCTGACTGGCTAGGTGGGTGCTCCTCTCAATTCAAATTAATGTTACATTCGAGAGCTATCCAAATCAAGCACACCCATCACCACATGGTGACTTTTTCTACTAGGCTGGTTTTCGTAACATGTTTCTATCTAAAGCTTCTAAATATTTTACATTTCGGTGATAGACTTTCCTCATTAATACTAATTATACTTCTACAACAAAGTTAGAGGTGGGATGTATACGGAAATCAGGGTTTTCATCCGTCTTTGGACGAAAGTTTGTCCAGAATACCGTGTATACTGCTTATACACTCTCAACCAATTTTTATGAAGCTTGGTATACATGATCAGTACCTTAGGTAGTCTTTTGGTTGTGATTTATAGGTGATTTGGATGATTTCCTGCAAGTCATGTCCATTCCCTGTTATCCTCTTATATTTTCTTTCTGAAGTACTGCTACTTACCTTAACACTCTTTATCTTGTAATTTATTTTGATTTTGATTATGTTAACAGTCATACGTACCCCTTTTATGATTTCCATTTATACATTTTGTTTAAAATACTGCTAGTTATATTCTTGGCCAAAATTTTTGAAACTTGACCTAATGACTGGAATCAAAGGTACATGTAGTTACAAGATTACTGTTTACTTTTAGTTAAACTATAAACTATTTTTATAGGAGATATTCCTTTTTTCTGATTTTCGTACATGGAAAGGGGGTTTGGGTGTTAGTATGTAGCTAACCGTTCTAGCTACTCAGGACATTGGAATTATAATGTAAAAATGTATTCATTAAAATCTTTTTTTTTCAAAATATCAGCAATTCATTTAAGAATTTCTATAACTCACAGAGAAATTTTAAAATGTTGCTTTAAAACTATTTCTGTTCTATTTATAGCCTTAACAACTATTTAAACTATCAATACATGTCAATGATCACAGGCAACAGCATATAAGGAATGAAGACAATTATTTAGTTAATCAACCAAAAATAATTAAGTTGTGAACATGAGAAAGAAAGGTTACTGTAGATAATGTATATTTATGATGAGTATCAGCTTAGTGAGGATGATAGGACAATACAAGTTCACCCAGCATCTTAGAACCAGTGCCTGGGAGTACAGTAGTAATAGAGTATTAGCAGGGCTAAGTGCTCAATCATGCTTATTATAAAAAAAGGCTTTAATTCCCACAGTTTCTGAGAATCATTTGATTCTATGGAAAACAATATTATTTTCTGCTTTTCTGTCAATAATCCCAGAAAATAATCATTTCTCCATAAATCAAATAGGTTTTGTATATATATATATTGATTGTTGTAAACAATCTGGTTTTATGATTTATCACCACCCAAATATTACTATACATAACTCACTCACCCCTGAAATTTCATAATGGAAGGGTTCAAATGTGTCTTCAGGGGTAAATGAGTTAATGGCATCACTGTTTGGACATTTTCTTTCTTGTCTGTTGATTGGCTACATTAAAAATGGTCCCTTACTCAGGGAGAAATGTACTGGAGTTTTCCGTCATTGACTATAAATAGTATGCTGGGTTGAAAGGATATCAAGTTTGTTCAAATGAATGATCTTGACCCACTTTCAGGGTCATAGAGGTAAATGTATTAAAACATTTAACAACTTCCTCCAAATAACCAAACATTGATGTCATGATATTTGGGAAGGGTCATGCTGGAATTAAAGGGTTACCAAGTTGTTAAATTGAAGATCAGTGCCTATTTCAAAAGTCATACAGTAGTGGTCAATTGTGCAAACATCTGTAAATAACATCTCTTGAATAACCAATAGGCAAAGGATCATGATGTTTTGTCAGTAGGATGCTGGGATGAAAGGTTACTCAAAATGAATGACATTGACCAGAATTCGAGGGATACAACCTGTTAAAACCTGAGATGCCAAGATCATGATGTTTTGTCAGTAGGATGCTGGGATGAAAGGTTACTCAAAATGAATGACATTGACCAGAATTTGAGGGATACAACCTGTTAAAACCTGAGATGCCTAGATCATGATGTTTTGTCAGTTGCATGCTGGAGTGATGGGCTATTAAATTTGTTCAAAAGAGTGACTTTGACATGCTTTCAAGGTCACAACAGTCAAATGTGTTTAAAACAGCTTCTTCTGCATAACCAGAGTATGGTGTGTTAAGGGTTGGATCCAAATGAATGACCTAGACCAACTATTTAGGTCACTTGATTAATTATTTTCATCATTTTATTACTCTGCACATTATTCTTTGTCGAAAGGTTTTTATTTAAATAACCATATTGTGTAATGATATTTAAATATCTGACTTTTAACCAATTTCGGTGTCACAGCTGAGCAATACAGATCCAATGGGCATCTTGTTTTTCCAGTCCAGTCTTTTCATCACTAAAATTTGATTATAGTCATTTTCATACTTTTCTCTCTTTTTTTGTTTAATACAGATTTGACAAGATGCCAATTCTTATAAATCTTCTCTGTATGATAAAGCACATTTGGAGATAAATCGTTTAGACAATATTTATAGATTTTAGGTTATCCCAGGCACCGGAATTATTAAAAATTAGAAATAATGAAATCTTTCAGAATCTTATTATTATCTTTTAAAAATCTTAATGCGTCATTAGAGGAAGCTATGTCCTGCCTTACGTACACTGGAAGGAGGGTTTCTTGTCCATGTCTCAAACACTATTGATATTTATGCATATTGTGTGGATTCATTTAAGATCTGACAGACCTTATCAAGCTCCGTGGATGTTTAAACCTGCTGACAGAGTCTGAGACAACTTATTGGTTCCCCCTGTCATTCCTGACAAATTAACACACAAATATCAGATCCTGTAGTTTTTCATCATTTAGAAAAGTTATTAAATTATATGTGGTTGCATATGGTCTTCTAGTCGTTTTAGCCAAGGTCGTAGAATAGATATGGAAATAGTTTGCATGTCAGAATCTATGAGCTATATGGCAAATTACAGATTCAATTAATGATGGGAATCAAGAGAGGATAATTTATTATTTAGGATTGGTCAATTTATGTAAAACTTCAGATGATTTGTGCACAGTATATTTTAGGCTCCATTGTGATGCTAAGCCTACAGTAGTTCTACAATATTACCAACATACCATAGAAACAGTATTTGTGTGGTTCTGTTTTACTTTTGAAGGTAAAATGTCAACTGTATTTTGTTTTATTTTACTTTTGAGGGTAAAATGTCAACTATATTTTGCTCAACTTTGATTTTAAAGGTAAAACGTTTATTATAATTGATTTCATTTAAATTTTGAAAGTAAAATGTCAACTGTACTTTGATCAATTCTGATTCAGAAGGTAAAATGTCAACCATACTTTTTCTATTTTAATTCAGAAAGTAAAATGTCAACCATATTTTGTTTTATTTCAATTCAGAAGGTAAAATGTTAATTGTATTTTAATCAATTCTGATTCAGAAGGTAAAATGTCAACCATACTTTGTTCTATTTTAATTCAGAAGGTAAAATGTCAACCATACTTTGTTCTATTTTAATTCAGAAGGTAAAATGTCAACTGTACTTTGTTCTATTTCAATTCAGAAGGTAAAATGTCAACAGTGTTTTGTTAAATGTTAATTTTAAAAGGTAAAGGTAGAATGTCAAATGTATTGTGTTCTGTTAGATTTTTAAAGGTAAAATGTCAGTTGTATTGAATTCCATAACAAATTTTAATGGTAAAAAGTCAATTGTATTGTGTTCTGTTCCTAAGTACTTAACCAGTTTTGATGAAACTTCACACAAATATGACCGCATAACCTAACCCAGTGCATGCCTGACAGCCATGTTGTTTCCCTGGAAACTTTAAAGGTAGGACAGCAAACTCCTTTGAGGTTGTTTTATATATCCAAATATTATTTTTTTGTAACCTTTCGGTTTACGAATAGGAGCAGAGGTTAGAGGGTTTTGCATTGTTATTTCTTAAGTCATAGATCAGGTAAATCCGCCCACATACACAGGAAGAATTGTAAAGATGAAAGTTGACCTGGTGTTGAAAGTGTGTCCTCAGACGAAGCTGCAGTGATACATGAGGACTTGGGTCGCCAACATGGCTATCCCTAATACTGGCATTCCTCAATGCCTGGTCCCAGTAGAATATATATGTATGAAGTAGCTGTGGAAAGTATACCATTTAATTGTCTGGACAGATCAATAAAATAAACCTCCATAGATTGACTTGACAAAATAAAAACCAGAAAAGACCCAATGTGCTTTGATTCTGCAAGATTAACTTTCACAGAAAAAGGGCATTGTGTGATCTAAAGCCCCATGTTAGGTTTGTGAGAACAGTGTCCATGGCAGTGATGGGTTTTGTGTATTGAATTTCATTTTTAGTAGAGATGTCATTCTCAACAAACATGCTAAGAGTGCTTGGTTTATCATCAACAGAAATGCAGCGAATCTATGCTGGACTGTAGGAAATGGGCACTGAGAAAGTCGCACTTGATCAGGAAATTATATAGAGGACTAAATATACATATAACTAAAAGATTGTCGACCATTTGGTCGGTAGAACCATTTGCCGCCAGAACCGCCTCATTTTACCATGCATTCCACATTAAGATAGGTTTTATGACAGCAACACAATATTAATGTTATCAGCTGGGAAATGCTTTCTTTTCCTTTTTCACCAGAGTACTATGTTAATAGAAGCCAATGCCATAAATCAGTGAAGGTTTGGGAGAGATCTGTCTAGTTCCATCTTAATTGCAAAGGAGTGTTGATTGCAAATTCAAATGAATCACAACTTTTTTTCAGATACACCCCTGGGCATGAAAGGGGGCTGATATTCTTCTTCTCTTACAAATTCAAATCCTCACAAACAAGGTTAGAAGAAGTGTTCCCTTTTTTTTTCAATTAAAAACAAAACATTTAAAGGTACTTATTGGATATTTTTATCTCCAAAACATTTTCAAAATAAAATTTCTCCCAACAAATATTCCTTTTCCCAATTTCTGCAGGAGAAATACCCACCAGCTTCTTACGATTTATGATATTTGTTGTATTTTTTTCAAATTGTGCGCAGTGACACATTTTCTTTCCTATTGGAATTTCTAAAGTTGAAAGGTCACTCAAATATTTAAATGAGTTTCTTCAGGGTGAGTCACATATGTATATCTACAATATAATTATATATAATGGCCAGCTATATATATATAGCGTGTGACATCAAGGCCATTCACCTCACAGATAACTATACCCTGTTGGCTGGGTACGTACACCCACATAACAATGATAAACAAGTTAACATCGTACATACACACTTCCTGTCTACATAACGCCTATTTCTCTCACATATCACATTCTGTTTCGTTGAACATTTCCACAGAAAGCTTTCATTATTGACTAAAGTTCGGCATCTTAGACATTCTGGTTTTCTCAGTGAATTATGTTGTATCTTGTTAAGCAGCAAATGACGTGCTTTCCATCTATCAGTTTAAGGTGGTTCTCACAGAAATTCTCTGTAATAATGAAGTCTATACACATAAATAGAGCCATACTTGCCATATATCTCGATCCTTATTTTGGAGGGAGATTTATTATTTTCCACCATCAGTTTTCGTTCACCTGACATAAGGTGCCTGTGAGCTTATGATATTGTGCAGCATCGCCCATCCATCAACTTTTTAGGTCACCTGAGACAAAGTCTCAAGTGACCTATTGTGATCGCCTTTTGTCCGTCGTCGTCCGTCCGTAAACAATTTACATTTTTGACTTCTTCTCCAAAACCCCTGCACCGATTTTAATGAAATTTTGCAGAAACCTTCCATGGCCAAAGGTAAAAAAAAAAATGGGGCTGATTTTGCCCGAGGGGCGAGGCCAAAAAGGGTCAAATTGACTAAAATTTCTAAAATCTTCTTCTCAAGACCCAGATATGGTAGAATCAAATACTATTCATAGATGGAAGGGTCTTAAGGTGCTTTACCAAAATTGTGAATTTCTTGACCCTGGGCTCTCACGTTTCCCCCTGGCGAGGGGATACACTTTACTATAGTTTATATAGGGAACTCACATTTTGGACCAACTTTTGTTTAATTTCCATTGGAAGTAATTCAATTTGGACTAGCATTATCAGTATTGGATAGCAGTTTGATGGTGGGCACATATCAGCCCTGACTCAGACCCCCAGGGGCTGATGATTGGGGCTAAAAAGGGTTGAATTGACTGAAATTTCAAAATCTTCTTCTCAAGACCCAGAAATTGTAGAATCAAATACTTTTCATAGATGGAAGGGTGTTAAGGTTCTCTATCAAAATTGTGAATTTTATGACCCTAGGGTCTCACGAGTACCAATGGGGATGGCGGGGGGGGGCAAATTTATTTTCCGAAGGACCAAGATGAGCTTATGCCATACCGTTGCATCCGTCGTCCAATTTCTTTCAACGACCTCTTCTTCTTAACCACTGATTGGAATTTAACTAAATTTAACTGAAAGCATCCCTAGGTGGTGTGGATTCAAAATTGTACAAATGGTGGGGCTGACCCCCCAGGGGGCTGAGAGGCGGGGCAAAAAGGGGGCAATTTGGCGAAACTGCTTCAAGCGACTTCTTCTCTGGAACTAAGGGATGGATATCAACCATATTAGACTGAAAGCATCCCTAGGTTGTGGAGATTCAAAATTGTACAAATGGTTGGGCTGACCCCCCAGGGGGCTGAGGGGCGGGGCCAAAAATGGGTAATTTGGCTATTTTTCTACAAACGATTTCTTCTGTAGAACTATGCACTGGATATCGATCATATTTAATCAAAAGCATTCATGGGTTGCAGGGATTCAAAATTGTACAAATGGTGGGGTTGACCTCCCAGGGAGCTGAGGGGCGGGGCCAAAAAGGGTTATTTGGCTATATTGCTTTAAGCGACTTCTTCTCTGGAACTGAAAGATGGATATCAACCATATTAGACTGAAAGCATCTTTAGGTGGTGGGGATTCAAAATTGTACAAATGATTGGGCTGATCCCCAGGGGGCTGGGGGGCAGGGCCAAAAAGGGTTAATTTGTCTATATTTCTACAAACTACTTCTTCTGTATAACTATGCACTGGATATCAATCATATTTAAACAAAAGCATTCATGAGATGCAGGGATTCAAAATTGTACAAATGGTGGGGCTGACCTCCCAGGGGGCTGAGGGGTGGGGCCAAAAAAGGGTTATTTGGCTTTATTGCTTTAAGCGACTTCTTCTCTGGAACTGAGTTATGGATATCAACCATATTACACTGGAAGCATCCCTAGGTTGTGTTGATTCAAAATTGTACAAATGGTTGGGCTGACCCCCAGGGGGCTGAGGGAGGGGCCAAAAGGGGTCAATTTGGCTAGATTGCGATAAACACCTCCTTCTGTAGAACTATGCACTGGATATCGATCATAATTGGTCGGAAGCATTCATGGGAGGCAAGGATTTAAAATTGTACAAATGGTGGGGCTGACCCCCCAGGCTGAGGGATGGGGCCAAAAAAAGTTTATTGCCTGGAAATGGTTGAGATCCCCACCATATAATTATAACCACATATACAATTGCTGAATATAAAGAGAAGAATGCACATTTGCTTCCAGGATGGCCCTAGGGTCTGGTCCCACCCTTGGAAACATAGTCTTTGGGCCATAACTTCAAAACGGTTGAGATCCCCACCCCAAAACTATATATACAAATACTGGGCATAAAGAGACGAATGCAGTCACGATATTAGAATAGACCCTGGGGTCTGACCGAACCCCTAGAGACCTAGTTTCTTAGTCACAGCTTGGAAACAGTTGAGATCCCCGACCTATAACCATATGGACAATTGCTGAGTATAAAGAGATGAATGCACATATGCTTCCAGGATGGCCTTGGGGACTGCCCCACCCTTGGAGACTTAACCCCTGGGTCATAACTTTGTAATGTTTAAGATCCCCACCCCAAAACTATATATACAATTGTTGGGCATATAGAGACCAATGCAGTCATGATATTAGAATTGCCCCCAGGGTTTGCCCCACCCTTGCAGACTTAACCCCTTGGTCATAACTTTGAAACATTTGAGATCCCCAAAACTATGTATACAAATGCTGGGCAAAAAGAGACAAATGCAGTCATGATATTAGAATTGATCCTGGGGTCTGGCCACAACCCTAGGGACCTAGTTTCTTAGTCACAGCTTGGGAACAGTTGTGATCCCAACCCCATAACCATACATAAAATTGCTGGGCATGAAAAATCTAATACAGATATGCTACAAGGATTGGCCTTCGGGTCTGGCATATTCCCATAGATCTAATTTGGAGAATATTCTGCCATGATTGCTTAGATATCCAGGTGAGCGATACAGAATCAGAGGTGCTAAATTCAAATACTTTTCCGTCTTAAATCTGTATGCTAGATTTTGAATAAGGTTGTTGTATTGTTTTTTGTCACTTTGAATAACACTTCTGTTAATGTTTTAAAAACAAAAATCAACTCTCTGTATACATACATCAGAACTTGGGTGACCGTTAAGGCACATGGGCCTCTTGTTTCATAAAACAACTTCTTCATGAAAACTGAAAGTCCCAGGGTCCTGATACTTGGCAAATAGGTACCAGGAATGGAGTTCTATAAAGTTTCCTCATATCAATGAACTTTGAACTACTGGTTTTTAGCCAGATTCACTTGTTATCACTTGTTATGAACATTCATTAATTTTGATTGTGTATGATGAATTGAAATATATTGGTAAAGGACAGCAACCCCAATACAACTTAAGATTTTTCAAAGGTATTCAAGAACATGTCTTATTCCTTTGGCTAGTGAGGTACAGTATATTTTCACTTTCACCAAATCAAAGAAATAAGTCAACTTTGCTCAGAAATATAATATAAATGACTTTTATCTTGTTAAATTTCAATATTTCCATTCTCATTTTGTCTAAGTAAATGCTACATGACCGGTGATGGGGTCATACTGTTCCACCTCTGCAATGTTCTTTCAGACATTTCATATTTTCCAACATAGATAATCCCCCTTGAATATTTCACAAATTTTTAAGGCGTATGTTTTCATTTGCAGTTGACACAGAGATTGTAGGCAGCCTTCATATGTCTCATCCAATGTACTACGATATTAAAATGACCTTAAATGTATTAAAATCAAGGTTTCTAATCTACTCTCTCAGCAGCAATAGTGAATTAAGGTTTTAGGCTTCTTCTCTAATGAAATAACAAGATGGTAGCTGACCCTGTATATTACAAGACGGTATATTGTATACTGTAGTGGTGACTTTTCCCTTTCTATTTGTTGGCAAGGGGTTTTCCAACGGTTCCATACGTCCCTTAGCCCAGTAGCGCTTCTGTGCTATAACTCAAAAAGCTAAACCTCCATCAGATTCAGTATAAAGAGTCACCCCATGGCCATAGAAGAGAAAGTCGTAAATTTAAGCTACAACATTTTTGTCATGAAATGTTTCATGATGCATTTGAAATATTCCCTGTTTCAGTGAAATAAAGATGATATATGAGTTGTTTATGTTGTTCTTGAGAATTCTGCTTGACAATACTTTTAGCTAAAGTGTCCAATTTCTCTTTGTGTATGCATCGTTTTTCAATTTTCAACATATTTTGTACGCCATTTGTGTACAGGTTCATATAGATCAGCCAGTAAAATGTTTCAATATATTTTCCCAAAACCAGAAAAACATTTCGAAAGCCTTTTTCAACTATTGATATTTTACAGAAATGGCAGACATAATACTTTTGTGTAAGAGGATTTCGATGTCTATAACTGTAAAAGTAAATGTAGTTCTAATATTAGATAAGAATATAGTACTGGCCTTATTTTTATAAAAACAAGTAAAGTTCCAGAGGCCCAGATGTAAGTGTTTAAGATGTCCGCAGGAAATGGAGATGGGAACATAAAAGAAAGACCATAAAATGTTACACTCCTTCATTTCCTGCCTTTAGGGTAATTTTTGTAAAATTAATGATTCTCGCAGGTTAAGGGGGAAAAAGTTAACACTGCATGAATAACTAACTAATTGAGATGCCAGGAATGTTAAAAATCAGCTGTAAGAATAATAAAAAGGAATATCTTTAAAGTACTGTTTCTAAGAAAGAGGTGTTTTTTCAGTGATTGTGACACATAGACTGTACAATGGTTAGCATTGATGTTGAGATAAACAAGGTGAAAATTGTACAAAATATGGCTCCACAGGCCAATATTGAGGCTGCTATATGGGACTGTGGTAATGGTATGCAGAGTTACACGCCCCTGCCATTATCGACAGCATTCATTCTAACTTATGATGATGTCCTAGAACTTATTTCAACCATTCATAATTGGAACAGAACATTATATAAACATCGTATAATGTCGTATTCTGGATGTAATACATAATAGATCATCGACAGACTAATTCATATTTTTCTCACTTTTGCACATATCGTCTTTTTTGAATTTGTCATATATTTCCCTAGCACCCTAATAGAAATGTCAACATGTACACCTTATTGTAAAGTAGAGAACTGACAAGCTTATGTGACTGTCATCTTAATTGACTCCAGCAAGACTGGAACTCTTCAACTCTCTGTCTTGTGTCATAGTGTATATGTGCATACATGCTTTGATTTTAGTCAAAACTTTGTCACTCAAATGTCAAAATACCCTACTATTGGAAAGAAAAAAATAATGTCATCTAACACATATAGTTTTTGACAACACCAGCTGATCAATGCCTAACAAAGGAACTGAGACTATACAATGCCATTGTATTGTTTAGCTCTGTTCAACGAAATGTGTAAAAAAGGATGTTCTATTATTTTAGTACTCTTCAAAGGTACATGAATAAATGTTGCACTTTAGTAAGAATAAATGTCACACTTAAGTAAGAATAAATGTCACACTTTAGTAAGAATAAATGTCACACTAAATGTCACACTTTACAGTTGTGGGATCGCACAACGTTACACGATGTGCGGTGTGCGCACGATGTGTGCACGGTGTGTGAACGGTGTGTGCACGATGGGCGAACGATAAAAAGCTGAACGATCATTGCTTGCGCACATATGTGCGCACGATGGACGGACGTTGTGCGATAACAATCGTGGTTGGTGTAAATTGAGGAATGCCTTAACAATTTATACGGTTTCTTGTTAAACATATAAACTTGATGTTTACGTATGTTTCTATATTCTAGCAACATCTATAAACTTATCTTTCTGTCTATAAATTCTTATATTTAGGAATTGTGTTTTCTGTGTTTTTAAACAAACTTAATCGACACATGTAAAATTACAACACAACCCCGTATACAGGTAAACATAACCATTGTGTACATGTACCTGGACCGTAGTTTTCTCCCCGCCTGGGGCATTTACGTAACTCGTCGGGTAAGGCCGGGGGTGTGAAAATCCAGGTGAAGGGGAGCTATATATAGGTAAACGAATGCAAATAACAAATCCTTTTTATTACGGTCAAACGGTATCGCATATCAGCTCTGTGTGTCAGGCACTGGTCAGGTAAAACTCCGGACACTCATAAAATTGTTATTTACCTGTTCTGTTACCTTGGAGCCAAACCCTTTCTTGACAGCCTAACGGTCACTGTAATACTGTGTAATACGCATTGTGAAATTGTATAATCTTGATTATTGGGATGAGAAATTACAGATATATACACAGTGTACATTATCGCATACAAGCCTTCCGTATTTTTGTCATTCCGTAATTTTGATCTACAAACGATACCAAATCGCACAGTTGTGCGGAGAGAAGCGCACAACGGGGCGAACGATTGCTAAATCGCACAGTTGTGCGCACCATGTGTGGACGATGTGCGGACGGTGTGTGAACGATGTATGCACGGTGTGCGCACGCCATTTTTGGTGCGTTGTGCGGTCCCACAACTGTAGTAAGAATAAATGTAACACATAAATGTCACACTTTAGTAAGAATAAATGTCACACTTTAGTAAGAATAAATGTCACACTTTAGTAAGAATAAATGTAACACATAAATGTCACACTTTAGTAAGAATAAATGTCACACTTTAGTAAGAATATATGTCACACTTTAGTAAGAATAAATGTCACACTTTCATAAGAATAAATGTGTGAAGTGTCACGTTTCAAACTTGTTTATTAGAGATGTGAAAGTAGAAGACAAGAAAATAACTAATACCAGGACTTTTTTTCTTTACCTGTTCACACATAAGGTTTGCAAGAGATTGACACTTGGTTTGTCAGACATAGAAATTGGATTTGAAAGTGATTGCTATCAGTTTATAGGAGGTTAATATAGAGTTTACCAGAGGAAGATATTGGATTTACAGTGGGTAGATATAAGGTTGTAGGGGGTTAATATGGAGGTTACCAGAGGAAGATGTTGGATTTACAGTGGGTCGATATAAGGTTGTAGGGGGTTAATATGGAGGTTACCAGAGGAAGATATTGGATTTACAGTGGGTAGATATAAGGTTGTAGGAGGTTAATAGAATCTTCCCCTACCCTGAGGGTGTGACAGAGAAATCCCCAACCGTAGGGGTGGTAATTTTTTGTCTAACCCGAGGCTCTTCCGAGGGTAAGACAACTAAAGAAATAACCCAAGTATTTGAGAATTCTTTGTTACTACCTCAAGGTAGGGGATTATTATTTTTCTCCCATCCTATTATTTCAGTCAAAACTCTACCGACAGAAGTGTAAACAAAAACACATGTAGAGTATGAATATCGTCATTCACTTTTAATGACGTCATAGTTACCAGTGACACATTTTAAGCATTTTAATGATGTCACAATTGAACACCTGCTAATAGGCACGAGGCTATCTCTCCCTAGGGGGTGACAAGCTGATCTTTCCTGGCTAAAACGGGAGACACACCTGTGAAGGATGGGAGAAATAAGGTTGTGGGAGGTTAATTGATGTTAATTAGAGGATCATATCATCATGTAGGAAGTAGATATTGGATTTACAGGGGGTAGATATATCATCATGTAGGAGGTAGATATTGGATTTACATGGGGTAGACATATCATCATGTAGGAAGTAGATATTGGATGTACATGGGGTAGACATATCATCATGTAGGAAGTAGATATTGGATTTACAGGGGGTAGACATATCATCATGTAGGAAGTAGACATTGGATTTACATGGGGTAGACATATCATCATGTAGGAAGTAGACATTGGATTTACAGGGGGTAGACATATCATGATGTAGGAAGTAGACATTGTATTTACAGGGGGTAGACATATCATCATGTAGGAAGTAGATATTGGATTTACAGGGGGTATATATATCATCATGTAGGAAGTAGACATTGGATTTACAGGAGGTAGACATAATTAAATATCATCATGTAGGAGGTAGATATTGGATTTACAGGGGGTGGACATATCATCATGTAGGAGGTAGATATTGTATTTACAGGGGGTAGATCTAGACATATCATCATGTAGGAGGTAGATATTGGATTTACAGGGGGTATATATATCATCATGTAGGAGGTAGACATTGGATTTACAGGAGGTAGACATATCATCATGTAGGAGGAAGATATTGGATTTACAGAGGGTAGACATATCATCATGTAGGAGGTAGATATTGGATTTACAGGAGGTAGATATATCATCATGTAGGAGGTAGACATTGGATTTACAGGGGGTAGACATATCATCATGTAGGACGTAGATATTGGATTTACAGGGGGTGGACATATTATCATGTAGGGGGGAGACATTGGATTTACAGGAGGGAGACATATCATCATGTAGGTGGTAGATATTGGATTTACAGAGGGTAGACATATTATCATGTAGGAGATAGGTATTGGATTTACAGGGGGTGGACATATCGTCATGTAGGGGGTAGACATTTACAGAGGGTAGACATATTATCATGTAGGAGATGTAGACATATCATCATGTAGGACGTAGATATTGGATTTACAGAGGGTAGACATATTATCATGTAGGAGATAGGTATTGGATTTACAAGGGGTGGACATATTATCATGTAGGGGGTAGACATTGGATTTACAGGAGGTAGACATATCATCATGTAGGAGGTAGATATTGGATTTACAGGGGGTAGATATATCATCATGTAGGAGGTAGATATTGGATTTACAGAGGGTAGACATATTATCATGTAGGAGATAGGTATTGGATTTACAGGGGGTGGACATATCATCATGTAGGGGGTAGACATTGGATTTACAGGAGGTAGACATATCATCATGTAGGAGGTAGATATTGGATTTACAGGGGGTAGATATATCATCATGTAGGAGGTAGATATTGGATTTACAGGGGGTAGACATATCATCATGTAGGAGGTAGATATTGGATTTACAGGGGGTAGATATATCATCATGTAGGAGGTAGATATTGGATTTACAGGGGGTAGATATATCATCATGTAGGAGGTAGATATTGGATTTACAGGGGGTAGATATATCATCATGTAGGAGGTAGATATTGGATTTACAGGGGGTAGATATATCATCATGTAGGAGGTAGATATTGGATTTACAGGGGGTAGACATATCATCATGTAGGAGGTAGATATTGGATTTACAGGGGGTAGACATATCATCATGTAGGAGGTAGATATTGGATTTACAGGGGGTAGACATATCATCATGTAGGAGGTAGATATTGGATTTACAGGGGGTAGACATATCATCATGTAGGAGGTAGATATTGGATTTACAGGGGGTAGACATATCATCATGTAGGAGGTAGATATTGGATTTACAGGGGGTAGACATATCATCATGTAGGAGGTAGATATTGGATTTACAGGGGGTAGACATATCATCATGTAGGAGGTAGATATTGGATTTACAGGGGGTAGACATATCATCATGTAGGAGGTAGATATTGGATTTACAGGGGGTAGACATATCATCATGTAGGAGGTAGATATTGGATTTACAGGGGGTAGACATATCATCATGTAGGAGGTAGATATTGGATTTACAGGGGGTAGACATATCATCATGTAGGAGGTAGATATTGGATTTACAGGGGGTAGACATATCATCATGTAGGAGGTAGATATTGGATTTACAGGGGGTAGACATATCATCATGTAGGAGGTAGATATTGGATTTACAGGGGGTAGATATATCATCATGTAGGAGGTAGATATTGGATTTACAGGGGGTAGACATATCATCATGTAGGAGGTAGACATTGGATTTACAGGGGGAAGACATATCATCATGTAGGAGGTAGATATTGGATTTACAGGGGGTGGACATATCATCATGTAGGGGGTAGATATTGGATTTAAGTAGATATATCATCATGTAGGAGATAGATATTGGATTTACAGGGGGTGGACATATCATCATGTAGGGGGTAGATATTGGATTTACAGGGGGTAGATATAAGGTTGTAGGGGGTTAATATGGAGTTCGTCAGAGGAAGATATTGCCTTGCAGGAGGTAAATATTGGATTTACAGATGGTAGATATTAGGTTGTCGGAGGATAATATAGAGTCTGTCAGAGGAAGATATCACCATGTATTTTTTATTCATTTGTATATTTCAAAATCAGGAAAACTCAAAACNGGGGTGGGGTTGGGGGATACCAGCTGAGTCATCTGTATTACCCAATGCTGACATAACAGGAGATGGGGGTTGGGGGCTTGTCTACACCAGTAACCTATTCGATACAGTGTACCTTCCAGGTGGAACAAGTGATATAAGAAATATACAATTAAATGAATTTTGTCACATTGTTATACAGGTAAACAATACAAATCACTCTCTCACTCATAACTTGACAAAGGGACCAGTCGGTCTTTAAACCTTGCCACATGTTTAAAGCATACATTGTTTGTGTATAAAATAAACTGATAAATCTTATTGAAGGATACCTGGTAATAAAAAAGGAGGTGAATGTAAAAACATTATACATGTAATGCAATAATATCCTATTATTTTTCTAATTATCAAATATTTCCAAGGGAATTTGTCTCATAGTGCAGCTATTTTAACATTCAGAACTTTTTATTGATGAAAAAGTGTAATAATTTAAAATTAAAATAACAAACACTGCAGAACAATGAATGGAACAATCCATAAGGAAGGTAATCTTAGGTTTACATATATTTGTTACAAGTGTATGAGGTTTATTCAAAAAACCTAAATAAATCAAAATGTGATAATGCCAGGACTCAATCTCAACCTGTTCGCTCCATTCCTTATTTGATTGTGGACGATCCTTTGTTGTTCCATCTTAATTTGGAGGAATGCTTCAGGAAGTTTCTGATTTCCTTCACCAAAGTACATCCATATCTTTTAGATAAGGTGACCCTTGGGTCTCTTTAATACATGTGTTACGTTTTAAGGCATCCCACTTCTGACACCAATTTGTTACGTTTCCATTTCTGACACCATCTCGCTATTAATATAGTTGTTAAATGAAAGTCCAGTCGTTCTGACAAAGTCTAGAGATAAAAACACAACATGCAAGTTTTCATAAGGTTAACTAAAGTTTTATTAACATGAATTTAAACAATGTATTCGCCAAAAGTTCAAGTCAATAAAGTTACCTAAAATGTACTCCAGGAGGAAAATGTATAGTCCAAGTAAAGTTGACGCAATTTAAGAAATAGTCCAATATAGGATCATATAAAGAAGACTGATATTCCTTCTAATACATATAGTTAAGACCAACTTACTATAAGTCAGAAATGTCACTCAAAAGTAATATATCTAAATAACAACTGAGGTTTACACTAATTCAACTAACTCAACTAGCTAATACTCTATACACTACAAATGACTCCACTAGACTCGTCGCAAGTCTACCGAATACTCTCTGAGTCATTACTAATCCTCTCCATAGGATTCTCTCAAGACTCCCCTTTCTCCTCTCAATCTACTCAAAAACTCCATTCTCAACAAAAACTCCTCATCTCTCGACCACCTCTTAATTCCTCCGACCAACTCGTGATCTCCCCACTCTTGATCGCTCCAATCTTGATCGCCCCGACAAACTCCCTAACAACCCTTTATATAGGTACAACTAGTTTAAGATACTGACATCATATACTAAATATACTCAGATCCATACTTAACTTAGCCGATGACATCATATACTATATATAACTAGAGACAAGATAAACTAAAGATAGAGCTACATCTAAATACAAACTATGAAAACCACCTAGTACTTAATACAGGGATCGTGTCTAATAATGGATCAAGATGTATAGGTTGAAAATTCTATTAATACCAGCAACCGACCAACTCATTAAATATGCAAGCCCTTCCCATTTACTCCAGTAATGACCTCATACCTATTAATGCACCAGTCTCTCAAAATGACCACAAACCTATTTTTATCTCACCCCCTCAGAATGACCACACACCTATTTATAACTAACCCTATACTGCTGTCTGAAGATACAACACCAGGGAGGCTCATAACCTTTGACCTTATCAATTTCTACTCAGCTACTGGACCCTCTAAACTGACTTACCTTTAAATTGAGAAAACCAATAACATCCATCCTAATTAATGAAATATAAACACTAATAATAATCACTTGTTAAAAACTCCACACATGTAAGTTTGGTAAGTTGGCACTGTAATTGTTTTTTCGTGTTCAGAGTGTTTTGTCACACAGGAGAGATTGAAGCATGCAAAAGTCAGTATCACAGTGGTCTTGTTCCTACAGTCAGTATCACAGTGGTTTTGTACAGTCAGTATCACAGTGGTCTTGTTCTTACAGTCAGTATCATAGTGGTCTTGTTCCTACAGTCAGTATCACAGTGGTCTTGTTCCTACAGTGATGCCCTAAGCATGTATAGTCAGCATCACAGTGGTCTTGTACAATCAGCATCACAGTGGTCTTGTACAGTCAGTATCACAGTGGTCTTGTACAATCAGCATCACAGTGGTCTTGTACAGTCAGGATCCCAGTGGTCTTGTTCCTACAGTCAGTATCCCAGTGGTCTTGTTCCTACAGTCAGTATCACAGTGGTCTTGTACAGTCAGCATCACAGTGGTATTGTACGGTCAGCATCACAGTGGTCTTATGTAGACAGTATCAGTGGTCTTCCTACAGTCAGGATCACAGTGGTCTTCCTACAGTCAGTATCACAGTGGTCTTGTAAAGTCAGTATCACAGTGGTCTTGTTCCAACAGTCAGTATCACAATGGTCTTGTTCCTACAGTCAGTATCACAGTGGTCTTGTTCCTACAGTCAGTATCACAGTGGTCTTGTACAGTCAGCATCACAGTGGTCTTGTACAGTCAGTATCACAGTGGTCTTCCTACAGTCAGCATCACAGTGGTCTTGTACCGTCAGTATAACAGTGGTCTTGTTTCTGTAGTCAGGATCACAGTGGTCTTTTTCCTACAGTCAGTATCACAGTGGTCTTGTTCCTTCAGTCAGTATCACAGTGGTCTTGTACAGTCAGCATCACAGTGGTCTTGTACCGTCAGTATCACAGTGGTCTTGTTCCTTCAGTCAGTATCACAGTGGTCTTGTACAGTCAGTATCACAGTGGTCTTGTACCGTCAGTATAACAGTGGTCTTGTTTCTGTAGTCAGGATCACAGTGGTCTTTTTCCTACAGTCAGTATCACAGTGGTCTTATTCCTACAGTCAGTATCACAGTGGTCTTATTCCTACAGTCAGTATCACAGTGGTCTTGTTCCTACAGTGTGTATCACAGTGGTCTTGTTCCTACAGTGATGCCCTAAGCATGTATAGTGAGCATCACAGTGGTCTTGTTCCTACAGTCAGGATCACGGTGGTCTTGTTTAGTCAGGATCAGAGTGGTCTTGTACAGTCAGTATCACAGTGGTATTGTTCAGTCAGTATCACAGTGGTATTGTACAGTCAGGATCACGGTGGTCTTGTACAGTCAGTATCACAGTGGCTTCTACAGTCAGTATCACAGTGGTATTGTACAGTCAGTATCACAGTGGCTTGTACATTCAGTATCACAGTGGTCTTGTACAGTCATTATTACAGTGGTCTTGTACAGTCAGGATCACAGTGGCTTTTACAGTCAGTATCACAGTGGTATTGTACAGTCAGGTCTTGTTTAGTCAGGATCAGAGTGGTCTTGTACAGTCAGTATCACAGTGGTATTGTTCAGTCAGTATCACAGTGGTATTGTACAGTCAGGTCTTGTTTAGTCAGGATCAGAGTGGTCTTGTACAGTCAGTATCATAGTGGTATTGTACAGTCAGTATCACAGTGGTCTTGTACGGTCATTATTACAGTGGTCTTGTACAGTCAGGATCACAGTGGCTTTTACAGTTAGGATCACAGTGGGATTGTACAGTCAGGATCACAGTGGTCTTGTTTAGTCAGGATCACAGTGGTCTTGTACAGTCAGTATCACGGTGGTATTGTACAGTCAGGATCACAGTGATCTTGTACAGTCAGTATCACAGTGGTCTTGTTCCTACAGTCAGGATCACGGGGGTCTTGTTTAGTCAGGATCAGAGTGGTCTTGTGCAGTCAGTATCACAGTGGTATTGTACAGTCAGGATCACAGTGATCTTGTACAGTCAGTATCACAGTGGTATTGTTCAGTCAGTATCACAGTGGTATTGTACAGTCAGGTCTTGTTTAGTCAGGATCAGAGTGGTCTTGTACAGTCATTATTACAGTGGTCTTGTACAGTCAGTATCACAGTGGCTTCTACAGTCAGTATCACAGTGGTATTGTACAGTCAGGATCACGGTGGTCTTGTTTAGTCAGGATCAGAGTGGTCTTGTACAGTCAGTATCACGGTGGTATTGTACAGTCAGTATCACAGTGGTATTGTACAGTCAGGTCTTGTTTAGTCAGGATCAGAGTGGTCTTGTACAGTCAGTATCATAGTGGTATTGTACAGTCAGTATCACAGTGGTATTGTACAGTCAGTATCACAGTGGCTTGTACAGTCAGGATCAGAGTGGTATTGTACAGTCAGGATCACAGTGGCTTGTACAGTCAGTATCACGGTGGTCTTGTACAGTCATTATTACAGTGGTTTTGTACAGTCAGTATCACAGTGGCTTGTACAGTCAGTATCACAGTGGTATTGTACAGTCAGGATCACAGTGGTCTTGTACAGTCAGTATCACAGTGGCTTGTACAGTCAGTATCACAGTGGTCTTGTACAGTCATTATCACAGTGGTCTTCCTACAGTCAGCATCACAGTGGTCTTGTACCGTCAGTATCACAGTGGTCTTGTACAGTCATTATTACAGTGGTCTTGTACAGTCAGGATCACAGTGGTCTTGTACAGTCAGTATCACAGTGGCTTGTACAGGCAGTATCACAGTGGTATTGTACAGTCAGGATCACAGTGGTATTGTACAGTCAGTATCACAGTGGTCTTGTACAGTCAGGATCACAGTGGTCTTGTTTAGTCAGGATCAGAGTGGTCTTGTACAGTCAGTATCACAGTGGTATTGTACAGTCAGTATCACAGTGGTCTTGTACAGTCATTATTACAGTGGTCTTGTCCAGTCAGGATCACAGTGGCTTGTACAGTCAGTATCACGGTGGTATTGTACAGTCAGGATCACGGTGGTCTTGTTTAGTCAGGATCAGAGTGGTCTTTTACAGTCATTATTACAGTGGTCTTGTACAGTCAGGATCACAGTGGCTTGTACAGTCAGTATCACAGGGGTATTGTACAGTCAGGATCACAGTGGTCTTGTTTAGTCAGGATCAGAGTGGTCTTTTACAGTCATTATTACAGTGGTCTTGTACAGTCAGGATCACAGTGGCTTGTACAGGCAGTATCACAGGGGTATTGTACAGTCAGGATCACAGTGGTCTTGTACAGTCAGTATCACAGTGGTAATGTGCAGTCATGATCACGGTGGTCTTGTACAGTCAGGATCAGAGTGGTCTTGTACAGTCAGTATCACGGTGGTATTGTACAGTCAGGATCACAGTAGTATTGCTTAGGTCAGTATCACAGTGGTATTGTACAGTCAGTATCACAGTGGTATTGTACAGTCAGGATCACAGTAGTATTGCTTAGTCAGGATCAGAGTGGTTTTGTACAGTCAGTATCACGGTGGTCTTGTACAGTTAGGATCACGGTGGTCTTGTTTAGTTAGGATCAGAGTGGTCTTGTACAGTCAGTATCACAGTGGTATTGTACAGTCAGTATCACAGTGGTATTGTTCAGTCAATATCACAGTGGTATTGTTCAGTCAGTATCACAGTGGTATTGTTCAGTGAGGATCACAGTGGTATTGTTCAGTCAGTATCACAGTGGTATTGTACAGTCAGTATCACGGTGGTATTGTACAGTCAGGATCACAGTGGTCTTGTACAGTCAGTATCACAGTGGTATTGTTCAGTCAGTATCGCAGTGGTATTGTTCAGTCAGTATCACAGTGGTATTGTACAGTCAGTATCACAGTGGTATTGTACAGTCAGGATCACGGTGGTATTGTACAGTCTGGATCACAGTGATCTTGTACAGTCAGTATCACAGTGGTCTTGCACAGTCAGTATCACAGTGGTATTGTACAGTCAGGATCACAGTGGTATTGTTCTGTCAGTATCACAGTGGTATTGTTCAGTCAGTATCACAGTGGTATGGTACAGTCAGGATCGCAGTGATCTTGTACAGTCATTATTACAGTGGTCTTGTACAGTCAGTATCACAGTGGCTTGTACAGTCAGTATCACAGTGGTATTGTACAGACAGGATCACAGTGGTATTGTTCTGTCAGTATCAAAGTGGTATTGTTCAGTCAGTATCACAGTGGTATTGTACAGTCAGTATCACAGTGGTATTGTACAGTCAGGATCACAGTGATCTTGTACAGTCATTATTACAGTGGTCTTGTACTGTCAGTATCACAGTGGTCTTGTACAGTCATTATTACAGTGGTCTTGTACAGTCAGTACCACAGTGGTATTGTTCAGTCAGTAGCAGAGTGGTATTGTACAGTCAGGATCCCAGTGGCTTGTACAGTCAGTATCACGGGGGTATTGTACAGTCAGGATCACGGTGGTCTTGTTTAGTCAGGATCACAGGGGTCTTGTACAGTCAGTATCACGGGGGTATTGTACAGTCAGGATCACGGTGGTCTTGTTTAGTCAGGATCATAGTGGTCTTGTACAGTCAGTATCCCAGTGGTATTGTTCAGTCAGTATCACAGTGGTATTGTACAGTCAGTATCACAGTGGTATATAGATGTTTATGAGTCAAAGAAGTTATATCAATGGTAAATTCCCATGTTATACTGGATCCTTCCAAATGTTTGTTTGTAGAATATGAACTACTTAAAATTGGGATATGGAGCAAGGTTCAAATCAACGATGTTGTCAGCGTGAATTCTGCCTTCGGCTTAAGCTAGCTGAGGGAGTTTTTGCTTTTAAATATTAGTAATATCCTATATTATTAGCTCACCGGGTCCGAAGGACGAAGGTGAGCTTCTGCCATATTGTGGCGTCCGTTGTCCTTCTGTCGTCCGTCAATAATTTCTTTAAGCGACTTCTTCTTCTTTACCACTGATTGGAATTTAACTACATTTGACTGGAAGCATTCCTAGGTGGTGTGGATTCAACATTGTACAAATGGTGGGGCTGACCCCCCAAGGGGCTGAGGGGCAGGGCAAAAAGGGGTCAATTTGGCTATATTGCTTTAAGCGACTTCTTCTCTGGAACTAACAGATGGATATCAACCATATTGGACTGGAAGCATCCCTCGGTGGTGGAGATTCAAAATTGTACAAATGATGGGGCTGACCCCCGTGAGGGCTGAAGGGCAAAAGGGGGCAATTTGGCTATATTGCTACAAAAACTTCTTTTGTAGAACTATGTACTGGATATTGATCATATTTATTCAAAAGCATTCATTAGAGGCAAGGATTCAAAATTGTACAAATGGTGTGGCTGACCCCCCAGGGGGCTGAGGGTGAGGCCAAAAGGGGTCAATTTGGCTTTATTTCTATAAACGACTTCTTCTGTAGAACTATGCCATGGATATCGATCATATTTGGTCGGAAGCATTCATGGGAGGCAGGGATTCAAAATTGTACAAATGGTGGGGCTGACAGTTGAGATCTCCCACCATTTAGCCATAAATACAATTGCTGAGTATAAAAAGAAGAATGCACATTTGCTTCCAGGATGGCGCTAGGGTCTGGCCCCACCCTTTGAGACAAAGTCCCTGGGCCATAACTTCAAAACGGTTGAGATCCCCACCCCAAAACTATATATACAAATGCTGGGCATAAAGAGACGAATGCAGTCATGATATTAGAATTGACCCCAGGGTCTGCCCCACCCTTTCAGACTTAACCCCTTGGTCATAACTTTGAAACATTTGAGATTCCTAAAACTATGTATACAAATGCTGGGCAAAAAGAGACAAATGCAGTCATGATATTAGAATTGATCCTGGGGTCTGGCCACAACCCTAGGGACCTAGTTTCTTAGTCACAGCTTGGGAACAGTTGTGATCCCAACCCCATAACCATACATAAAATTGCTGGGCATGAAAAATCTGATACAGATATGCTACAAGGATTGGCCTTCGGGTCTGGCATATTCCCTTGATCTCATTCGGAGAATATTTTGCCATGATTGCTTTGGTATCCAGGTGAGCGATACAGGCCCTCTGGGCCTCTTGTTTCCATTTTGTTTTTATGTAATGTAAGTGTTCAGTGTTTTTCTGTGTCTCAACAAAGATGTGGAATGCTGCCAAATGTGACAACCTCATATTGTCTGAACTGTTGGAATTACTTCCTCGCCCCTTATAGATATAAAACAGATATAAAGATTTTAGATAAAAGAGATACATAAATTTCAGAACCATTCCAATTTTGCCAAAAATACAGAATTTGCATATACCCTCACATTGTACAACCACATACTCGCTTTTTGTTCAGTGTTGAGACCTGAATTTACTGACACCTGAAGAAAAAGACATTCTGTAATATTCCACAATGTCTATTAAATATACAATATCAAATCATATACTCGTTTTGCTACAGTGAAACCTGAATTTACTGACACAGGACTAAAAGGACATATTTTGTAATAATTAACAACGTCTGAAAAATATACAATATCAAATTATAAACTTTCACAAGACATTGATTAATCACTGCATACAAACGACTATATAGAGGCCATGATGGTTACCCCCAGATGGATTAGACCTGTTGACCTACGAGGCCTGGTCAGCCAGGGATGTGACAGTTAACTGACCACAAGATGGACAATCCATTTGTAGGTGTTGCTGTAGTTCATTAACGCCAGACCGGTTGACCCTAACTCAATTCTCCTGGCAGAATTTACACCAGGGCTAGTTTATCTCACAGGATAAAACTCTGGGAATTTGTTTGTAGGTACTCCTGCAGGTCCCACAATATATATATAGATCTCCTGGTCGTCACTACCTTTTTACATGTATAGTTATGTTTGTATCAGCGAANAGATCCCCACCCCAAAACTATATATACAAATGCTGGGCATAAAGAGACGAATGCAGTCATGATATTAGAATTGACCCCAGGGTCTGCCCCACCCTTTCAGACTTAACCCCTTGGTCATAACTTTGAAACATTTGAGATTCCTAAAACTATGTATACAAATGCTGGGCAAAAAGAGACAAATGCAGTCATGATATTAGAATTGATCCTGGGGTCTGGCCACAACCCTAGGGACCTAGTTTCTTAGTCACAGCTTGGGAACAGTTGTGATCCCAACCCCATAACCATACATAAAATTGCTGGGCATGAAAAATCTGATACAGATATGCTACAAGGATTGGCCTTCGGGTCTGGCATATTCCCTTGATCTCATTCGGAGAATATTTTGCCATGATTGCTTTGGTATCCAGGTGAGCGATACAGGCCCTCTGGGCCTCTTGTTTCCATTTTGTTTTTATGTAATGTAAGTGTTCAGTGTTTTTCTGTGTCTCAACAAAGATGTGGAATGCTGCCAAATGTGACAACCTCATATTGTCTGAACTGTTGGAATTACTTCCTCGCCCCTTATAGATATAAAACAGATATAAAGATTTTAGATAAAAGAGATACATAAATTTCAGAACCATTCCAATTTTGCCAAAAATACAGAATTTGCATATACCCTCACATTGTACAACCACATACTCGCTTTTTGTTCAGTGTTGAGACCTGAATTTACTGACACCTGAAGAAAAAGACATTCTGTAATATTCCACAATGTCTATTAAATATACAATATCAAATCATATACTCGTTTTGCTACAGTGAAACCTGAATTTACTGACACAGGACTAAAAGGACATATTTTGTAATAATTAACAACGTCTGAAAAATATACAATATCAAATTATAAACTTTCACAAGACATTGATTAATCACTGCATACAAACGACTATATAGAGGCCATGATGGTTACCCCCAGATGGATTAGACCTGTTGACCTACGAGGCCTGGTCAGCCAGGGATGTGACAGTTAACTGACCACAAGATGGACAATCCATTTGTAGGTGTTGCTGTAGTTCATTAACGCCAGACCGGTTGACCCTAACTCAATTCTCCTGGCAGAATTTACACCAGGGCTAGTTTATCTCACAGGATAAAACTCTGGGAATTTGTTTGTAGGTACTCCTGCAGGTCCCACAATATATATATAGATCTCCTGGTCGTCACTACCTTTTTACATGTATAGTTATGTTTGTATCAGCGAACTTTATGTCAAGAGCACATACATACAACAAAATGAAATCTATTAAAATAAACAACAGTCATAGGTGAAATGTTTTATGTCATTATATGAAAACAACTCCTTTAAAAAAAAAAAGGAGTCTTAAGCTGATGTCAGACATTCAATGTCATTTTTCATCCATCGTCTTGAAAAACAAAAGTTTTGGTGACAGACTGTGATAGGAAAGTCTGCATTTGTGCAGATTTACGGATACCATACACACCATGCACCCATTACTCAAGCACTGAAGAGCTACAGAAGTCACACAGCCGATAATAGGGTCAGAAACAGATGTAATGGTGTGTTATCTTGTCACCTTAGTCACACATTAGTCCTGTTATCTGTCACATTAACTCACTCACTCCTGAACACACATTTGAACAGGGGTAAACGAGTTAAATTACAGTCACACAAACGCACTGTTATTTTTTTCACTAGTCACATCAGACCAGTCTTACCTGAATCCGATAATTGCAATAGGTTAACTTTTTTGTATATTGGATTACTGATTACTGTGTTTGTCTACAAACCTTGCCAAAATATTTTCCTTAGGTCGATTTAAGTGTGAAGAAAAACAAATAAGGGGAAATTTCATAGCTTGGCGATCAAGCTTTCGTAGATATTGGCTGTTGTTGGCCTGCAAAAAGGGCAGGAGTGCCTGTCTGGTAGTGAGACACTGTCTGTAGTGAGACACTGTCTGGATCACCAGCAGTAATACGGATCAAAATGGCACTAAATTCCAGCTCCTAGATCCACTGACTGTAGGTTTATATGTTGCATGGTCAAGATTGGTGTAAAGGTTGATATGTAAATATACAAGATTGCTGTATTCCTTTTTGATGACACTAAGTACACAAGATTGTTGTATTTCTCATTGACACGATTTAAATATACAAGATAGTTGTATTTCTCATTGACAACATAAAATATACGAGCTCTTTGCTTCCCACATATTGCCTAAGTTACAGAAGCTCTGACAACAACCACCCAGTAAAAGATCAATGTACTTTATAATCTCTAACACATCTACATGTATAGTATATAAATTGGAAACATGCTTAAAAGAAGACACATACAAATATTCATGAGCGGTTCAGAAATCCTTAGGACTACAAAAAAACGGATCCTAGTATTTTTTTCATGCCAGAATGAATAAACACATGTATTTGAAGGCTTAGTACCTGTCATGACTGCAAACCACTTTTCTATTGATTTTAAGAAAATAATTTAAAAATTGTGAAGAAAAAAGAAATCTGTGATGTTCAAATGGCTGCATTGTGGTATTGAAATGGATGAGGGCTTTCTTGGTGCTTTGCTCGTTTCTATCAATTACTGCATATCTGACACTGTGGTGCTGATGCAATCTTCTTTAAGAATATCTGACAGTGTGGTGCTGATGCAATCTTCTTTAAGAATATCTGACCCACAGCCATTTTATCCGTTCTATTTTTGAATTCCTTTTACACTACTGAGCTAAAATTAATATTTATCAGTTTACATATGAAGAGGTCACAAGTATCGGAGACACATCATGTCGATTTCACCTCGAGCTTTACAGACATTTGAACAATGAATATTTCCTTAAGTTACAACGAGCTGTCATTTACTTATTATAAGATCAATATCTTGTCCAAACCTTGATACATTGCCATACAATGTGTACTCTGTCAGGAGGATGTTTCGGGAAAGCAATGTGCTAGATATTGTTATCTTAACATTGCTGGCTGGCTGATTTTTAAGCAATATGGGTTCGGTTACCTTATGATTTTTTTTGTACAGGGTATGGCGACTACTTGCTGCTTGCATTATGTCTAAGAAAAATTGTGTGGCTATATTTGAAAACGAAACATTGAAACAAAGAGATTTTCAATTCCTGCTTGAAGGCAAAGTCCTGGTTACCGCGCTTTGTCACCGAGAATCAATAATATTGAATTCTGATATTTTTGTAAACTGGCAGGAATAGGCAGGGTATCTAAAGAATGTGCATGTATTTTTAGAATAGAAATGTCTGTTTTGGCATGCATGGAATTCTCATTTAAATTCCCATTATAGTGGTAAAATATTTATGTATGATTAGTTTCCTGTTGTCAAAATGTCTTTCAGTAACCAATGATAACTAATTTTGATAAACAGATTTCGCAGCCAGCGGGGTGAAGCTGCTGTTGTTTTATTGGCGTAATTCTGTTGTACAAATAGGATGCAGACAATTTTTCCTGTAATCACTGTCCCCCTGTCATCACAGAAGTGAGGATGGAAGCGTTCAACACCATTTTCAACACATCCATCTTCCAGACAGAATATTTAAGAAAGCATTTTGATCAAATATGATGAATTGATGTATGATAGCAATTCTTAAGCTGAAAAAAATATATTTGAGGTTAACGATCAGGAGTCAAGCCTAAAGATGTGAATGTAAAAAGGACATTTATCTGCAAATTAGGTCATGCGCCCTAAGGCTACTTCATATTGAAATGCCATGTCTTCTAGACTAAAATTCTGTCAGGCAAAGATTTTCACCATCTCTAAAACAAATGTCTGACAATCTTATATCCATTATACAAACAGATGTTGGATATGAACTTTTATTGTGATTTGATATATAAATTTATATATGTTTTCTTGAAAAGGTCAGAGGCCAACCTGAAATGGGGAACTACTGAGATAAGGTCATGATAATAATAATATGTCTAAAAAAGTTTGAAGCAATGCAAGATCTAGGAGGTCATCTTGGTCAATGAAAAACTTGTAAGGCATCACGGGTTGCAGGGAATGTCCCTGCAGGTAGGGCGTAAGGATGGTACCTGCTGCCCCATTGTATGATCGTAAGAGGCGATTCAATTTGGGATCTTATCTTTTCTTTTCTTTCTAAATAACTTTCTTCTTCCTAATGTCTCCCTTGACAATGCCTCATCTTTTCTTTTCTTTTACTCCTGCTTAATGCTCAGCAATTTAGGAGTGGGCCGGCCGACGACTGGTTCGCCCATTGTCAGTATAATGTGACCGGGTGGGTCGTACTGCTAGGTGTCTTTGGCAGTATGTTTCAGTGAGGAAGCACTATAAAGTCGGCATCAGTTCCACGCTATCACAAGGAGACAAACAAGAACATATCGCAGTCTCCCAAAACACACACGCATTCACTACACGCATGCATCTTGCACACAGGTGAGGCCTTCCTTAAATGATCATAGCTGTTGATAGGACATTTAACCATACTAAACCAAACCAAACCAAACCAGTCACAGGGAAATGTGGAGTTCATAACAAAATATGAAGATTACAGGAACTGTAATGTAGTAATAGCACTTAAAACAATGTACTGAGGTGACATGGAGTGAGGTGAGCTAAAGTGACAGTACTTTTACATCAAACTCTACACATGCCAATTTGTGTTCCTAGTACATTTTTGCCAGTTGATTGAAGTTCAATGAATTAGCCAGGCTATACCTGACAGTAACGTCGATGGAGCTGGCCTAATGTACCTGAGTAACGCCAGGAGTCTACTGTACAGCTTGATATGCTTGTTTTTTAGTCTACAGGGTTTCCAAATATCTCATTATCAATCACTCTTTGACGTTGTGGTAAGAGGCTTGCAGCCCTCTGCAATGGTATACAGTCTAGAGATGTTACATATATACATTCATTCATACTTGGCTGCACATGTTGGGATCCAAGCTTCTAAAGCCATGAGAAAAGCCATGCGGAATAACTGATTAGTATGACCCTGAATAATGTTTGGGGCATTAAATCAGTTTGTCTCTATATCTGTCTGTCTGTCTGTTTGACTGACATGTCTGTCCTTCTGTCTCTCTGTTACAGACCTTTGGACGTTTTATACTTGTGTATAATCTTGTCTAGGTTAAATAGTCCATGTGTTTCCATCACATTTTCTTGACATTTAGAAGATTATTATATCCTCACACAACGAGCCATTGTGGGTATATAGGGATTTGCCCTTCTGTTCATACGTGCTTGTCATAAACAGTGTCACCATTCTACAGACTTCTTATCCGATTGTCACAAAACTTCACACACGTTTACAATCATCACCTCTTGAGTTTGGGTTTCAACCTACTGAAAATGTTGCAATCTGTACTGCATATCTGCAAGTTTAAAACCATACACAGAACCATATCCCCCGAGAGCAAAGATAATGTACTCTAGATAAACAGGGTAGGCAATATATCTGATGAGTACACGATTAAAACTTCCACTCTACCTGCAGTATTGAACATGTTGAGGATTTACTATATTTTTTAGGAGGGAGTTTAGCTTTTTATTTGAAGTTCTTTCTTATTCTCATCTAGCTACTGCTAAATGTCCTTTGCCAAGAATGTGTGACTCTACAACCTTATATCTATAAGAATACATGTAGTTAGGATTTATTGGTCTTGTGGGATAGAATTTCCTCAGACCTGGGTGAGAAATTTCTCATAACTCACGGAGAAACGAGTCACCTGAGACACAAAGTTATTTTTTCTCAGTATTAGATATGTCCAAATGGTTATTAGATAACAATCGGGATAGTGTGTGTTCACTTAATCCCAGACACAGCTAGTTCATAGCACACCATTAATCAAGGGGTGGGCAATGGCCGCTGATGTAGTCGACCACTCTTATGTTCATCACATCATACTAACGCATAAACAACGCTCTAACAATAAGGAAATAATCAATGACTGTGTAGTTATTATGGCAAAATAAAAAAAATAAAAAAAATGTTTAGAAAAGAAAACAAATCAGAGCAAAGTTACATTTTCCTCAATAAAACATACATGTAAATAGAAGTTGATTTGTAACTTCCAGCAAATACTCTCATCATTGCTTATAGGCAGTCTGACTTGTTACTGTGCGTAAATGAGGCTGTTTGATATGCAAATGAGATTGCTGAATTGCACGCCCTTGTTGGTGAAAGCGACAATTGCATTATTTGGTGAATGTTTTGCCTTGTCAAGTATGGTCAGAACCATGTTATCAAGAGTCAGGTATGGTCAGAACCATGTTATCAAGAGTCAAGTATGGTCAGAACCATGTTAGCAAGAGTCAAGTATGGTCAGAACCATGTTATCAAGATTCATGTGTGGTCAGAACCATGTTATCAAGAGTCAAATATGGTCAGAACCATGTTATCAAGAGTCAAGTATGGTCAGAACCATGTTAGCAAGAGTCAAGTATGGTCAGAACCATGTTAGCAAGAGTCATGTGTGGTCAGAACCATGTTATCAAGAGTCAAGTATGGTCAGAACCATGTTAGCAAGAGTCAAGTATGGTCAGAAGCATGTTATCAAGAGTCATGTATGGTCAGAACCATGTTATCAAGAGTCCAGTATTGTCAGAACCATGTTATCAAGAGTCATGTATGGTCAGAACCATGTTATCAAGAGTCAAGTATGGTCAGAACCATGTTATCAAGGGTCAAGTGTGATCAGAACCATGTTATCAAGAGCCAAGTATGGTCAGAACCATGTTATCAAGAGTCAAGTATGGTCAGAACCATGTTATCAAGAGTCAAGTATGGTCAGAACCATGTTATCAAGAGTCAAGTATGGTCAGAACCATGTTATCAAGAGTCAAGTATGGTCAGAACCATGTTATCAAGAGTCAAGTATGGTCAGAACCATGTTATCAAGAGTCAAGTATGGTCAGAACCATGTTATCAAGAGTCAAGTATGGTCAGAACCATGTTATCAAGAGTCAAGTATGGTCAGAACCATGTTATCAAGAGTCAAGTATGGTCAGAACCATGTTATCAAGAGTCAAGTATGGTCAGAACCATGTTATCAAGAGTCAAGTATGGTCAGAACCATGTTATCAAGAGTCAAGTATGGTCAGAACCATGTTATCAAGACTAGAAAAACATAGTATAGTTGGTAGTATTTGCGAGGGATTTAATTTTCATATATTTCTAATTTTCACCAAAGACAGCACGAAATTTTATACCCAGCAAATATTAATACCATTAGTTATAATATTCACAGAGACAAAGGGGAAAATCTGTGTGTAGAATGTCAGTTTCAACCTTTGTCCTGGCAAGTAATGAAATTAACATGTCGGCTTCCTTGAAATTAACGCCTATAACAGGATCAATTGCGAACAAGATAGGATTGTAAGCATACTTGTAGCCTGAAAACATAAAATTGCAAGGAGGTAAATTTCAACTGCTAAAATGAATGTGCCGACATAATTGGAACATGTGCATGCTTTACTGAGGCACGTGTGCATGATCTGTCATCCAATGATGCAATGATTTTGACCAATGAAAAGAATTGTTTCAGCACAGACATGGTAGAATGACAATTTTACCTTCAGTCTCCACTGTATACTTCAGGAGAACTATTAGAACTGGAGAGCAGCAAGTCTTGACACAGCACTAACATGGGTGCTAAGTAGAAGTGTCAAGACAACTGTTAAGACTTCAGATACTGAGGCGTAAAGGTACAACCTTGCGTGTGACATTTCCTTGCAGGATGAGACTAAAGGTACTAATGGTATATCTATGAACTTGTGTGTGGCATTTTTCTCACGAGTAATAGGTGTGGATTACTGTGACATTTTGTTACGGATGTCATTAGCTTTTAAATGCACTGTGATAGGTTCACTTCAGGAAGCTCATATAGGCTACCACGGAGTAGCTAACTATCAAAAAAACATATTTGCTTCTTTTAAGAACACTGCATTATTGGATATAGGTGAATTGGTGATACAGTATACATAAAGACCATAAGGGTAGTTTACTTCTGATAGAAATCTAGAAATGAGCCTGTCTGAACCAAACACCATCTGAACAGATCAGTTCTCTTCTGATTTTATAGGTTGATGCCTTTCAAAGTTTCTGTTTATGTTGAAATAAAAGCAGTGAATAACATTAAGTTATGTATATGTGTGCCTTTGTCATTACAGTGTGTTATGGTATTTGTTTCTGTAGAAGAATTCCATATGAATCACATCTTGCTTTATCTTTTACAGAATATTTTAGTATTTGGGGGGGAAAAGGACGCCTAGTGTCAAACTCAGGACCAACACACTGTAAATCCTACACTTTATCAATGTTGTTCTCCAGGAACGATATATGCTCTGCATCAAAATGAGAGATGCATACCCTGAGAAGGGAAGTAACTCCTAGGCAGAATTACTCCTTTTGTTGTTGATCTTTTCTACAGCATGGAGAAAACTCAGTTGAATAAAACAGCTCTTGAAACTCTTTTTCTGACAATGAATCTTTTAGATTTCATGTAGTTCTTATTTATCTTTGAAGGCATGAACATATTGTACAAAAATACAATGGCTCAAGCTGATTTACAAGTTGAGCAATATATGTTCCTAATTAATTAGCATATCTAATCTATCTGATAATCCCTGTAAACTGGTCAGGCCTGAAAAATCCCTGTATACTGGTTAGGCCTGATAATCCCTGTAAACTTGTCAGGTTTGATAATCCCTATAAACTGGTCAGGACTGATGATCCCTATAAACTGGTCAGGACTGATAATCCTTGTAAACTAGTTGGTCAGGACTGAAAAATCCCTGTAAACTTGTCAGGTCTGATAATCCCTGTAAACTGGCCAGATCTAATAATCCCTGTAAACTGGCCAGGCCTAATAATCCCTGTAAACTGACCAGGACTGATGGTCCCTGTAAAACTTACCAGGACTGATAATCTCTGTAAACTGGCCAGGCCTAATAATCCCTGTAAACTGACCAGGGCTGAAAATCCCTGTAAACTGGCCAGGTCTTATAATCCCTGTAAATTGACCAGGACTGATAATCTTTGTAAACTGGCCAGGCCTAATAATCCCTGTAAACTGACCAGGACTGATGGTCCCTGTAAAACTTACCAGGACTGATAATCTCTGTAAACTGGCCAGGCCTAATAATCCCTGTAAACTGACCAGGACTGAAAATCCCTGTAAACTGGCCAGGTCTTATAATCCCTGTAAAATGACCAGGACTGATAATCCCTGTAAACTAACCAGAACTGATAATCCCTGTAAACTGGCCAGGTCTGATAATCCCTGTTAAACTTGCAATATCCCATGGTAATAAACCGTAAAACTAAACCATTTAACACCTTCAGTATCTTGAGATGTAATGTTTTTGTTAGTTGTGTGTAATTTGAGGATGACGAGATGGGATTATTGAACCAACGACTCAATACACTGCAGACTGCTCCGTCACAGGTTTAATATAGTCACTAACAACGTAATGCCTGTCTCTGTTGTAGATGATGAAGAAAACTCTCTGCTGGCTGGAAAATTTGAGGTAAGGGTCAATTCTATTACAGCTTACCATGCTTGACCAAACAGATTCCCCTATCCCTCATAAGTAGCCCCTATCCTTTTTCTTGCCTAAGTGTCCCATCATTTAACCATAATTAACAGACTCATGCCGTGCTTAAAAAAGTGTATATTGAGGAAAAATTGTTCATTGGCATGGGCTTTCATTTAAGATTGAATGTGTTCATGTAATCAGTCTTTGTTGTATGCAATTAATACATATTAAGTCAGTTCTGATACTTTTCTATCCAGCCTTACATGTATATTAGAGGTCAATTCCAACAGGAATCAAACCCAGAGCTATAGATAACTCATCCAGTCTCTATCTTATTGAGCTATAGGGAAATTCCCATTAACTAGGTCAGTAACAAGCAATTAGATGGTTCACCTTTATGACATTCTCTATCCCCCTCCCCCTTAGAAAGACCTCCTAATTGAGTCTTCCAGGGTACAGCAAGGTTAAAGGAGCTGTTGTACTCAGTACTCAGTGTTCTAAATGGTTACAAATGTAAATCTGATCGCTTTTCTATGTCTCCATTAGTGCCCAGTGATCTACAAATGATCAAGCTCAAGGAAAACTGTCTACTGCACTGTCAGTAACAAGCAGTAAACTAGATAGCTTTGTAGACAATACTGTGACACATGTAAATTAAAACGAACATTCTGACCCAAACACCCCTTGTTTGCATAGGAAGAACTACCCAATTTGTCTGACGACCCTACATATAGGCAATATAATGATATTGGTCAATTCAATTCATTGTCGAGAGAATTTCGTAATTTGTTAGAGATGAAAGTGACATATTTTCTAAAAAAGACATATTTTTACACATTTTCGTTTCCTTTTACACTTACCAATTCTTCGTCTTTTAGGTTTAAAAAGCCAAAGGTCAAATCAGTTGCAATTTTGATCAACATGGTAACCATATGATATGACAACTTGAAAAAAAGTCCATTACCCCCTGGGGTTGTTATCAACAATTTTACTGTTAATATTAGATTAACACTTTGTGTTTCTAAATATCTACAGAAAGTTCCAATGAAAGATTTCCACGCTGAGATTCGAGCGTTCCGAGATGTTGAGGACTTCCTTAACAGAACACTGCTTATCCTTGACCTTCCAACCACCGGGCTCACTCAGATTGTTGACACCATGCTCAACAAACTCCATAGCAACAAAGAGATTGGAATGACCTTCACCTTGGAAGAGGCCAGGCTTGCCATCTTTACACAGAATTCTGGTATGTCGTTTTCCTGTACTCCTGGATGGCAGTGTCAGACTCTGTATATTTAATTCCTTTTTGTGTTCCATGTGTTACTGATCTATAGAGGTTTTGATCTTGTCTCCAATGCTGCTATTTAGTACCCTAGCTTTCAGAAATCGACATACATGTTATTCAATATGCAAATATTTGATGATGTAACAGATTCTTCGTCAGTTCTAATTGGCTGATTTGCAGTTTCAGGACAATCTTTCTAAAATGCAGGAATTTTCCCTTGAAAGGATCTTGTTCACTATAAGTGGAATTCAGAATTCTGTATTGGTATGTGGTGGGTGTTTTTGTCCAATTGAAACATCGTGATTGCATTAGGCTCTGAATGTGAGAGCCACACGCAATAGTACAGGTCCCCAGCACTGCTGCCGTGGAAACCTCAGACATCAATGATGTAAAGCTATCCATGTTTGTTATCACTGGTGATTTTTTATCAGTGTCGTCTCATAGATTCACATTCCACATGCAAATTTAAGATATTTGAAATTCATAATCAAATATGCTCAATAAAAGCTAAACAGTGAGATGGTGTGAGAAACAGTGAAGGCTTGTATGGTTTTGTGTCTTGCTTTGGCTGATCAATGATTCCTGTAGTGATTTTGTTATGGAGGATGGCTAATTTCTACCATGTTACATACTGCTGTGAAAGGATTGAGAAAGAGCTAGCTGATCTCAGATTAGGAAGTTGCCTGGTGATGTCTTGCTGTAAGGTGGTACTTAATGTGCTGTGTTTTGTCTCCAACAGTTCATTTACTCAGCCGAACCATACAGGGCACAACCTTCAGTGACGAGTGTGGCTATCAGATTGACCAATCCTGGATCTGTATTTTGTAAGTTGTTATGTACAGTACTTCAGTTTACATTAAAATGAGATGAAAAGTATCTCCAGTGTGAGAAGATGACACCTGTGTCCAGTGACAACAGAGGACAAATTATACTACATAAAATATGTCATGTCTTAAGATTAAATTAAAAAAGATAACATGTGTCTCCAGTTATGAAAATAGACATGTATCTATGGATACGTGAGATGGCATGTGTCTATTGATAAACAAGATGACATGTGTCTACTGTTAAGCTAGATGACATATGTCTACAGTTAAGCTAAATGACATGTGTCTACTGTTGAACTAGATGACATGTGTCTACTGTTAAACTAAATGGCATGTGTCTACTGTTAAACTAAATGACATGTGTCTACTGTTAGACTAAATGACATGTGTCTACTGTTGAACTAGATGACATGTTTGTACTGTAAAACTAAACGACATGTGGCTACTGTTAAACTAAATGACATGTGTCTACTGTTAAACTAAATGACAGGTGTCTACTGTTGAACTAGATGACATGTGGCTACAGTCAAACTAGATGACATGTGTCTACTGTAAGAATAAACGACATGTGTCTGTTGTTAACCTAGATGACATGTGTCTACTGTTAAACTAAATGACGTGTGTCTAATGTTAAAATAAATGACATGTGTCTACTGTTAAACTAGATGACATGTATCATGTGTCTACTGTTAAACTAAATGGCATGTTTGTACTGTAAAACTAAATGACATGTGTCTACTGTTAAGCTAAATGACATGTGTCTACTGTTAAGCTAAATGACATGTGTCTACTGTTGACCTAGATGACATGTGTCTACTGTTGAACTAAATGGCATGTTTGTACTGTAAAACTAAATGACATGTGTCTACGGTTAAACTAAATGACATGTGTCTACTGTTAGACTAAATGACATGTGACTACTGTTGAACTAGATGACATGTGTCTACCTTTAAACTAAACGACATGTGTCTACTGTTAAACTAAATGACGTGTGTCTAATGTTAAAATAAATGACATGTGTCTACTGTTAAACTAGATGACATGTGTCTACTGTATGTCTTAACGACATGTGTCTACTGTTAAACTAGATGACATGTGTCTACTGTATGTCTTAACGACATGTGTCTACTGTTAAACTAGATGACATGTGTCTATTGTTAAATTAGATGACGTGTGTCTACTGTAAGACTAAATGACATGTGTCTACTGTGAGACTAAATGACATGTGTCTGCTGTAAGACTAAATGACATGTGTCTACTGCGAGACTAAATGACATGTGTCTGCTGTAAGACTAAATGACATGTGTCTACTGTGAGACTAAATGACATGTGTCTGCTGTAAGACTAAATGACATGTGTCTACTGTTAAACTAAATGACGTGTGTCTAATGTTAAAATAAATGACATGTGTCTACTGTTAAACTAGATGACATGTATCTACAAATGGCATGTTTGTACTGTAAAACTAAACGACATGTGTCTACTGTTGAACTAAATGGCATGTTTGTACTGTAAAACTAAACTACATGTGTCTACTGTTAAACTAAATGGCATGTTTGTACTGTAAAACTAAACGTCATGTGTCTACTGTTAGACTAAATGACATGTGACTACTGTTGAACTAGATGACATGTGTCTACTGTTGAACTAGATGACATGTTTGTACTGTAAAACTAAACGACATGTGGCTACTGTTAGACTAAATGACATGTGTCTACTGTTGAACTAGATGACATGTGTCTACTGTAAGACTAAATGACATGTGTCTACTGTTAAACTAGATGATGTGTGTCTATTGTTAAACGAGATGACATGTGGCTACGGTATGTCTTAACGACATGTGTCTACTGTTAAACTAAATGGCATGTGTGTACTGTAAAACTAAACGACATGAGTCTACTGTTAAACTAAACGACATGTGACTACTGTTGAACTAAATGGCATGTTTGCACTGTAAAACTAAACGACATATGGCTACTGTTGAAATAAATGACATGTGTCTACTGTTAAACTAAATGGCATGTTTGTATGTGTCTACTGTTGAACTAGATGACCTGTGTCTACTGTTGAACTAGATGACCTGTGTCTACTGTTGAACTAGATGCCATGTGTCTACTGTTGAACTAGATGACATGGGTCTACTGTTGAACTAAATGACATGTGTCTACTGTTTAACTAGATGACATGTGTCTACTGTAAGACTAAACGACATGTTGACATGTGTCTACTGTTGAACTAAATGACATGTGTCTACTGTTGAACTAAACGACATGTGTCTACTGTTAAACTAAACGACATGTGTCTACTGTTGAACTAAATGGCATGTTTGTACTGTAAAACTAAACGACATGTGTCTACTGTTGAACTAGATGACATGTGTCTATTGTTAAACTAAATGACATGTATCTACTGTTAAACGAAGTGACATGTGGTTACAGATAAATAAGTTGACATATGTCTATTGTTAAACTAAATGACATGTGTCTACTGTTGAACTAGATGACATGTGACTACAGACAAACTAGATGACATGTGTCTACTGTAAGACTAAATGACATGTGTCTGTTGTTAACCTAGATGACATGTGTCTACTGTTAAACTAGATGACATGTGTCTATTGTTAAATTAGATGACGTGTGTCTACTGTAAGACTAAATGACATGTGTCTACTGTAAGACTAAACGACATGTGTCTACTGTTAAACTAGATGACATGTGTCTACTGTTAAACTAGATGACGTGTGTCTATTGTTAAACTAAATGACATTTGTCTACTGTTAAACTAGATGACATGTGTCTACTGTAAGACTAAACGACATGTGTCTAATGTTAAAATAAATGACATGTGTTTACTGTTAAACTAGATGACATGTGTCTACTGTAAGACTAAATGACATGTGTCTACTGTGAGACTAAATGACATGTGTCTGCTGTAAGACTAAATGACATGTGTCTACTGTTAAACTAGATGACATGTGTCTACTGTTAAACTAGATGACGTGTGTCTATTGTTAAACTAAATGACATTTGTCTACTGTTAAACTAGATGACATGTGTCTACTGTAAGACTAAACGACATGTGTCTAATGTTAAAATAAATGACATGTGTTTACTGTTAAACTAGATGACATGCGCCGCCAGTTAAACAAATTGTTTGTGTACAGTGATTATACTTGTTCTTACATTGGCTATCCATTACACTGTAATACTAATAGTTCTATACAGTATCGTGTTTTAGGAGACAGGTACATGTAGCTTTTTTGCAGCACAAAGTGTTCCCAATCATCTGGAAACAAAGGTGGATAGATTATTGGGGCTGCATTGTATTCACAGCATGAAATATTAGTCTTAAAATGTATTGCCCTTCTGATAGAGGTAGTAAGGACTCTTGGCCAATGACAGCTAAATTGCCATCAAATTTAACTCCCAAAAATTTGCTCTAGGAACAAAATTACAAAAGTTTGACCCTGTGATTAAAGTGATTAAAGTACTGTGTGGTTTGAATATCAGAAGATGACAGGTGTCTTCAGTAACATCAGTTGACACATGTCTTCATTAGCATTAGTTGACATGTGTCTTCAGTAGAATTGAAAAACACTTGAATCCATCTTAGAACCAGCTAAACAAAATGGCACATGTCTCCTTCCCCAGAAGCGCTAAGAAATCTCTAGATAGCTCTTTATCTGTTATTGAAGTGCCAGCTTCACAAATATTTTGATTTTCTATGAATTTTAAATGTGTTTGTACAACAACAGAATTGATTTTGTAAGATACTTAAGGATATTGGAGAATATTAAAAATACTTTAGTACACTGGAGGTTTAGGAGAGCAATTTTTCCATCTGTAACGCTAATTGAGTTCCTTCCAAGCAGAACAACGCTCTGTAAATGTCTTGCAATGGGTGATTATAGGAAGCCATGGGGAGGCGGTTTTCTCTTTATGATGTCGAGGGAATTGGGGTATGGTTATGAAAGGGAGCTAGCGAGATGTTATTTTCTTAATGAAGGCTTTTTAGCTCACCTGGTCCAAAGGATCATGGTGAGCTTATGCCATACTGCATCGTCCATCGCCCGTCCTTCGTCTGTTGTCCATCCATCAACTTTTCCTTTAAAACACTACTAGTCCTGAACAGCCAAGTAGATTTTTACTAAATTTGGTCTGGAGCATCCTTAGGCCAAGGGGACTCAATTTTGTATAAACGGTGGTTGTGGCTCCCCTGGGGGCAGATTGGCGGGGCTGAATAGGGGAAATAGAAGTTCAATTTTGCTAACATTTCCAGGTGACCGATACAGGCCCTCTTGTTATTCCTGATGGACTTACAATGTAAGATACTTCAACCACAATTCGGTTGAAACCTGCCCATTTGTTTGTAGGTGATGTCATTTAAAGCAAATCAGCTGTTACACTTACAATATATATGCAACAGGAAACTATCTGCGGGAACTTCAATTAGCGAAATCAAACTTTTAGCACAGTGTTAAAAGCACAGGAGTGCTAAATGTTGGGCAGATTTCGACCTCACTTTCAGAATAGCCAGGTAAAGATGCAGGGCCCTTTTGCCTCTTGTTTCTGTATGTTAAGGAAAAGGAGTGATTATTTTCTCTTAAAATAAGATGCCTTGGGAGAGGTTTAAGGGTCTTGCATCAGAGATGTAGGTGCCCTTTAGTAACTTTCATCAGTCCATATGTCATTCCATTCTGGATTATCTCAGAATGAAGATGTCTAAAATTTCACATGGTTATTCACTATTCATAAAAGTTACATGTAGATGTGCAACAGTGATTTAAAAAGTTCATAAGTTCAAGGTCAAGGTCACTATTACTTAACATTAACATGACTTAAGATTTACTGACATATTTTCCTTTCTGACCAACTAGGGTATATTTTGGTGGTAAATGGTATTGGATGTATAATACCCAGGTATCTTATACCTTATTCACGTCTAATAGAACAGGGGCAATTACTGTAAAAAGTTTACTGGCCTTTTACCACTTTTCAGTGTTTATAAATTGGTGGTATATGGTACTTACTGATAAGTCTTCATGGTGAATAGGGACATACTATCAGAATTTCATAATTGAAAAATGGCTTCAATGACTTTCAGACTATACCTTCTGTTCTGTGAGTTCTTCCTTCTAATTTATTAAAATGGATTTATGATTTTTGCAGGTTGATGGAATGACACCAAACATACATATAACTTTGCTGTATATTTAGGGCAGTGAAATACTTCAGTCATTGACTTCACAAATCATACTGTTGGCAGTGTGTGCTTTTTCCCCATTCAGGTCCTATTTATTAATTTACACACCGTTGTTTTATGTGACAGGTGTGAGTTACCTAACCTGACCAAACGCCATGTTGTGATATCCCGCCTCCACCATCCAGCCAACCTGGGACCGACCAGTCAGGAAATCCAGTTTGTCATCCTTGTGATGACTCCAACAAAGGAGGTACGTCCATCCACGGGGAGAAGAATTTAATGTGTATCAGGATTTGTATTGATTGTTTACCTAGGATCTAGAAACTGTTGTTGGGTCCATCTGTTGACCTGCTGAACTGTTGTCATTTGTTTGATTTTCTGTCTTGTTTATTTGTCTGTGAGAGATAAACTTTATGTAGATAGACAGACTCTTTGATACTATTGTCACTTGTTTGATTTTCTGTCTGTTTTATTTGTCTGTGAGAGATAAACTTTATGTAGATAGACAGACTCTTTGATACTATTGTCACCTTTTCTAAGAAACTATATATCACAGGGGACATACAAACAAATGTTGGCTTTGTTATGTGTTTGATGCTTCTACTACACAATGTCAAATAATATAATATATAAAAAAATGTATGTTTTATTTACTCTGCAATAACCCCAGGATAGCAGCTATAGGGCTTATGACAGGATAAGGAAATAACATTTCTTGGCATTTTTACTGAAATACAGTAGATATTGGTGGGCTTATTACCAGATAAAAATGATGATACTCATTATTTCCTGAGCATTATTAATTCTGAGTTTTCAATGTATACTTCTTTGCTATCTTATCATCATTCATAGTAAGATAATTCTCTTAGTTTTGAACTCTTCAAGAAAGGAGATAAGATGTTACAGTAAGATAGCATGTACCCTTAATTCCAATACTTTTGGCTAGTTCAAGTCATCACTTATAGGCCAATTAAAAAGTTTGAGGAAACTTTATAAATCACACTTACAAAGTTAGTAAACTCCTTTGTGACCTTGTGACCTGAAGGAAATAATAGTACTGCACAGTGAATAATACTGTTATACAATATAGTAAGTATAACCACTATATAGTAAATAGGAGTACTACAGAGACTAATACATACCGATATTTACACTGTGACAAGCTTCTGTGTGCTTTTTATACAGAGACTAATACATACTGATATTTACACTGTGACAAGCTTCTGTGTGCTTTTTATACAAAGACTGATACATTATGTATATTAGTACTGAGACTAATACATACTAATATCACACATTGATTAACTAATCTACAGGTATTTTTATACAGAGACTGAAACACACTGCTATCTGTATACATTGACTAACTTGTACAGGTATTTATACACAACAGAACTAAGTGATATCTTTATATTGACGGAGATGTACAGGTCTGTATTGCTGTTGTACTTTTCAGAAAAGTACAAAGACAGCATTGGAGACTGGACAGACATTCTCCACGCTGTTCATGGACATGGATTTCCGACACCAGCTCTTGGAGGCCTCCACAGATCTCGACTTCAAACAGCTGCTGCAGAAAAAAACCAAACTGCTAATTGAGCATCAAGGCCTACCAGAGAATCGCAAGTCTCACCTCGTGTTAAACTCGTCTCCATTTGATGACGACGATGAGGTGTGTATTGTGTGCGAGGATGAGGATGAGTTTTATATTACGTGTGATCAGTCTTGTGTGTAACATATTTGAATCAGGAACAAGATGTGTGTATACTTTGAATAAATGGTGGCCTTTGCCTCCTTTGTTTTACTTTATATATCAATTAAGAAGTACCTGCGCAAATTACACAGGTTTTGACGGTAACAATTATGTCTATTGATCCTGTGTATTCTTGTATGTAGCTCAATCGAACAGTTTGGAAAATTGAATTAAAAGCAAGGGTTGTAAAAAGACAATATAATCCTAAATGTTTTTGAAAACATTTCTGGAAACGAGAAGTCATAGATGATCGTATGGGACATGTTCAGGTGATTAACTGTTAAATAAGTAGGGTACACTAAATCCTGGTTAAACTTAACAGATTTTACACCCTTGCATAAAAATGCAGCTTCTATAAATCAACTCAGCCTCTTTATCAATTTCATAAACATATTTAAATTTGATTACTGTCCATTTTTTACAGGGCAACCGCAGGTGTAATATAGGCCAGGGGATTTATCAAGATTTGAAGCGCCGCCTACCTCACTATCTGTCTGACTACAAAGATGGTAAGTACTAAATATCATTGTTTTACAGATAGCCAGGTGTACTATGTGAAATACATCAGTTTTATGCTGTTTGGTATTTAGTTGCTACGTTTTGCGGATATAAAAGTTCTTTAATGTGTATCCTGAAATTATTATGAGGTTATAAACTCACAAATCATCTGTCAATAAATGTGTTTTAAAATAAAGTGACTTGTTCCATTTGTACGCAAAGCTATGGTACATCACTGTTGCAACTTTTGACCAAAGGTACATCATTGTTGAGACTTTTGACCTTAGGTATGTCGTCATTGTTGAGACTTTTGACCTTAGTTATGTCGTTGTTGAGACTTTTGACCTAAGGCACATCATTGTTGAGACTTTTGACCTAAGGTACATTGTTGTTGAGACTTTTGACCTAGGGCACGTCATTGTTGAGAGTTTTGACCTAAGGCATGTCGTTGTTGAGACTTTGGACCTTAGGTACATTGTTATTGAGACTTTTGACCTAAGGTATGTCGTTGTTGAGACTTTGGACCTAAGGCAGGTCGTTGTTGAGACTTTTGACCTAAGGCAGGTCGTTGTTGAGACTTTTGACCTAAGGCAGGTCGTTGTTGAGACTTTTGACCTAAGGCACGTAGTTGTTGAGACTTTTGACCTAAGGCACATCGTTGTTGAGACTTTTGACTGAAGGCACATCAATGTTGAGACTTTTGACCTTAGGTACATTGTTGTTGAGACTTTTGACCTAAGGCACATCTTTGTTGATACTTTTGACCTAAGGCACATCATTGTTGAGACTTTTGACCTAAGGTATGTCGTTGTTGAGACTTTTGACCTTAGGTACGTCATTGTTGAGACTTTTGACCTTAGGTATGTCGTTGTTGAGACTTTAAACCTAAGGCACATCATTGTTGAGACTTTTGACCTAAGGTACGTTGTTGTTGAGACTTTTGACCTAGGGCACGTCATTGTTGAGACTTTTGACCTAAGGCATGTCGTTGTTGAGACTTTGGACATTAGGTACATTGTTATTGAGACTTTTGACCTAAAGTATGTCGTTGTTGAGACTTTTGACCTAAGGCAGGTCGTTGTTGAGACTTTTGACCTAAGGCATGTCGTTGTTGAGACTTTGGACATTAGCTACATTGTTATTGAGACTTTTGACCTAAAGTATGTCGTTGTTGAGACTTTTGACCTAAGACACGTCGTTGTTGAGCCTTTTGACCTAAGGTACGTCGTTGTTGAGACTTTTGACCTAAGGCTAATCTTTGTTGAGACTTGACCTAAGGCATGTCGTTGTTGAGACTTTTGACCTAAGACACGTCGTTGTTGAGACTTTTGACCTAAGGCAGGTCGTTGTTGAGACTTTTGACCTAAGGCACGTCGTTGTTGAGACTTTTGACCTAAGGTACGTCATTGTTGAGACTTTTGACCTAAGGCAGGTCGTTGTCGAGACTTTTGACCTAAGGCAGGTCGTTGTTGAGACTTTTGACCTAAGGCACGTAGTTGTTGAGACTTTTGACCTAAGGCACATCGTTGTTGAGACTTTTGACTGAAGGCACATCAGTGTTGAGACTTTTGACCTTAGGTACATTGTTGTTGAGACTTTTGACCTAAGGCACATCTTTGTTGATACTTTTGACCTAAGGCACATCATTGTTGATACTTTTGACCTAAGGTATGTTGTTGTTGAGACTTTTGACCTTAGGTATGTCATTGTTGAGACTTTTGACCTTAGGTATGTCGTTGTTGAGACTTTAAACCTAAGGCACATCATTGTTAAGACTTTTGACCTAAGGTACGTTGTTGTTGAGACTTTTGACCTAGGGCACGTCATTGTTGAGACTTTTGACCTAGGGCACGTCGTTGTTGAGACTTTGGACATTAGGTACATTGTTATTGAGACTTTTGACCTAAGGTATGTCGTTGTTGAGACTTTTGACCTAAGGCAGGTCGTTGTTGAGACTTTTGACCTAAGGCACGTTGTTGTAGAGACTTTTGACCTAAGGCACGTTGTTGTAGAGACTTTTGACCTAAGGCACGTCGGTTGTGAGACTTTTGACCTAAGGCACGTCGTTGTGGAGACTTTTGACCTAAGGCACGTCGGTTGTGAGACTTTTGACCTAAGGTACGTCGTTGTTGAGACTTTTGACCTAAGGCATGTCGTTGTTGAGACTTGACCTAAGGCATGTCGTTGTTGAGACTTTTGACCTAAGGCACGTCGTTGTTGAGACTTTTGACCTAAGGCACATCAATGTTGAGACTTTTGACCTTAGGTACATTGTTGTTGAGACTTTTGACCTAAGGCTAACCTTTGTTGAGACTTTTGACCTAAGGTAAGTCGTTTTTGAGACTTTTGACCTAAGACACGTCGTTGTTGAGACTTTTGACCAAAGGTATGTTGTTTTTAAGACTTTTGAGTTACTGTACATCATTGTTGAGACTGTCAAGATATTGTAAATTATTGTTCAACCTTTTGACCTATGCTGAGACTTTTGATCTTATAGAGCATTATACTTATGTTATGGTTCAGCACTATGGACCCTTTTTGTCTGTGATACGTAGTTGTTGAGACCTGGCTGATGGTACATCATTGGTGAGACTTTCTTAGATAACACTGTTTTATTCTTACTGTATAAAACTTGAGAATGCAGTGTTAATTAGAAAGCATGTTTTATTTTCACATTTTACAGCGATATGTACAGTATGCAGTGATTGTCGCTAATTAAGGAACATTGCTACATCTTCTGTACATTTGCAATACCATTACCTTTGTGATGATGATGTTAACAGAAATAAATCTGTCCCATCTAGAAAGATTTTAAAACAATTAGCTGTTTGCCAAGTCATTTAAGTATAAATCGATGCTAACGAAATGTAATTACCCTGCCTTGATTTTTTTTTAAATAAATGATTAGAGCACTAGACATGTTTTTAACCTATTCTGCATTTAGAGGTTATCATGAACAAAATATTCACTTTGACAATTGTACAACTGCAGAATTGACAAGATATGATATTTAGTGTTTATTGTTCGGAACAAAATCAGTCGCTATATATAATGTTGAGCTAGTCTCCTGGCTTGGACCTGTGCTGCCAAGTTTGACAGAGGCAGGTTTTCTATAATATATATTCTGGTTAGGTATGAAGGTGAGATATATGTGACTGGTTGGAATGCCTTGCTATAATGTCCAAGATTTGACATGTCAGTCAGATGGCATTGTTAATTTGGCCCTTATGTTATGTGACCCAATCATCTGTGCCCACACTCCTAATGTGTTCTAAGCTGGTGCCAAGTTGTAAAATCTCAATTCATCATTCAGTCAGCAAATCAATACAGTGGAACCTTGTTAATGTAAACTTTAATGATCTGAAACATTCCCTTCCCCGGATGCTTAACCCTTTCACCACTGTAGACCATAATGGACCCCTCCATATCATTACATGGTAGAGTCTACTAAAGTTACATAGGGGTGAAGGGGGTAATGTCCAGGAACAGACTGTTTAGTGATGTATCTGGCAAATCTTTATCTGTCATTTTTGAAACTTTTGGCAGATTGAACCATCGTGTCCAGTCGTAGCTTTCACTGTGCATGTTTTATAAACTGGAGATTTATCATTCTTAGTATACAATATTTGATTTAATGTCTTATCAAGCTATAATAAGTCGTTGTCAATCATTTTACAATACATATATATACACAATCTATAGCATCAATTAACATAATCAATACAATATGTGAACCTCAAAGCAGCGACCAATCAGGTGCTAGCTACTGGTCCTTAGGCACTTGACTACTACCTCCACATGTGTGCATACCTGTGTGTGTATCTGGAAGTGTTTTGGTTTTTCTGTTGTGTTCAGTTATTTTTCAAGTTCTCCATATAATTGTAGCAATGAGAACAACATACAGTTTAGATGATGTGTAGATTTTAGGTCTGAGGTTAGAGTGTGAGTTGTTGTCAGTTAAATGTTTTTTGCTAAAAAAAATCCACTAAAATTTAATCTTTTCAATAAAAATCAGAAGAATCTTTCTTGAGGGGAAGATGGTGTCTCACATTCAAGTATCAGGATCCCCTATTATAGCAAGATTATGTCATATCAACCGTTTGTAACACTGAGGGAATCAGCCACCTTAGTGTAATGGCCTGTAACACTGAGGTAATCAGCCACCTTTGTGTAATGGCCTGTAACACGGAGGGAATCAGCCACCTTAGGGTAATGGCTTGTAACACTGAGGGAATCAACCACCTTAGTCTAATGGCCTGTAACACTGAGGGAATCAGCCACCTTTGTGTAATGGCCTGTAACACTGAGGAAATCAGCCACCTTAGTGTAATGGCCTGTAACCCTGAGGGAATCAGCCACCTTAGTGTAATGGCTTGTAACACTGAGGGAATCAGCCACCTTAGTGTAATGGCCTGTAACCCTGAGGGAATCAGCCACCTTAGGGTAATGGCCTGTAACACTGAGGGAATCAGCCACCTTTGTGTAATGGCCAGTCGGCCGTCTTTGTCGGCTGACAAATGTACAAAATTCCTTTCTATATGAGGCAGAAAAAGGATTAAAATTGTTTATTAGAGATTGATGTGAGAATCATTGCCTGTGTGTTGGATTTTGTTAGGGAGTTTACTGCTCGAACAACGACACTATTGGCCCGATACGTGTCTCCTGTAGTCTCTCGTATCAGACTCAAGGCATCACTCCTCAAGTTATATCAGCATTTATCGACTGTGTGGCAAGCAAATATCAATGAAATGACACTTAAATTTTGATGTTGTGAAATGTTAAACTTCACTGGTTGATATTTTAATCTGTTGTGCAATTCAATAAATCCACAATTACTGCATCATAAACGAAGGGATCTGAGACAGGATTATGTTTTATAGGTAATGTTTAGGACACTCAGTCACTGTAATGACACGTATGATTATTATAGTGTTTCTCCAATTAACAACAAAATAAATGAATGTACACACAGATTACAAGGAACTGTCTTGTATGTCTATACTACAGGTTTCTACATGTCCCTAATTCAACATGTTTTATATGTTTTGTATATCTACCTTGTGTATCTACATGTCTTGTGTGTCTACATGTCTGTATATCTACATGTCTTGTGTGTATATATCTTTTGTGTGTCTACATGTCTTGTATGTCTACATGTCTTGTGTGTCTTCATGTCTTGTATGTCTACATGTCTTGTATGTCTACATGTCTTGTATGTCTACATGTTCTGTATGTCTTCATGTCTTGTATGTCTACATGTCTTGTGTGTGTATATCTTTTGTGTGTCTACATGTCTTGTATGTCTACATGTCTTGTGTGTCTTCATGTCTTGTATGTCTACATGTCTTGTATGTCTACATGTCTTGTATGTCTACATGTTCTGTATGTCTTCATGTCTTGTATGTCTACATGTCTTGTGTGTGTATATCTTTTGTGTGTCTACATGTCTTGTATGTCTACATGTCTTGTGTGTCTTCATGTCTTGTATGTCTACATGTCTTGTATGTCTACATGTCTTGTATGTCTACATGTTCTGTATGTCTTCATGTCTTGTATGTCTACATGTCTTGTGTGTCTTCATGTCTTGTATGTCTACATGTCTTGTATGTCTACATGTTCTGTATGTCTACATGTCTTGTATGTCTACATGTCTTGTATGTCTACATGTCTTGTTTGTCTACATGTCTGTATGTCTACATGTCTACATGTCTTGTGTGTCTACATGTCTTGTATGTCTACATGTCTTGTGTGTCTTCATGTCTTGTATGTATATATGTCTACATGCCCTGTATATCTACATGTCTTGTGTGTCTACATGTTCTGTATGTCTACATGTCTTGTGTGTCTACATGTCTTGTATATCTACATGTCTTGTATATCTTCATGTCTTGTTTGTCTACATCTTTTGTGTGTCTACATTTCTCGTATATTTACATGTCTTGTATATCTTCATGTCTTGTTTGTCTACATTTCTTGTATGTCTACATTTCTTGTATGTCTACATTTCTTATATGTCTAAATGTTTTGTATGTCTAAATGTCTCAGATGTCTAAATGTTTTGTATGAATCAATGTTTTGTTTGTCTAAGTTTCATATGCGTACATGTCTTGTATGTCTACATGACTTGTAGTCTATTCATCTTGTATATCTTTAATGCTTAGACATTCTTAGTTACAATAAAAGATATTACATTTTTATCTCAATATAAGCTCAAAAAATTGATTTTATTTGAAAGTTTGAAAAGAGTTTGAGAAAATATACCACTATGTTTCGTTTTGAATGGGACAAAAATTGGACCCCAAAATAGCCCCCAAGAAGCCCTGTATATCTTATATGTCTTGTATATCTACATGCTTTGGTATTGATCATAATGAATGAAAACTCTTGCAGACATCTAATGGCGTGGGATTCCTACTTGGCAATCGGGGAGTCACAATGAATTAATAACTATAAAGGAAAAATCCTGGTCGAGATTGGTAATATACGTAGTGGTAAAATATGTGATGGGTTACTGCCTGGGAATTCTGACCAGTGTCAGTAGAACCACTATTGGTCATTAGGGGAATGTTTCAGTCAGTAGGGAATGTGATACTTACTGATGTGGTAAAATATGTTTTTAAGGTAGGCAATCCCACCACTTTTCTAATCTATAAAGTCCTTGAAAAAGTATTTCCTAATAAATATATCTTCTGTATTCATACAAAGACAATTAGAGGTTGCAGGCCCTTCAGGTAGTTCAAACACCTTGACATTTTCACCAGTAATGTTGCAGAAAAAATATTAATATAACAGATATCATGACCAACAGGGCAGTGGATAAGCTCACCGGTTTAATTTCAATTCCAGAGGTCTCTGGATAGAACGCCCATAGCAAAGGTGTTTTCTGAAAAGGAAATTAAGATCAATAAATATCTTCCCTACGTTACTCTTTGATATAGTAAACGAGCAAAGTCTTAGAAAAGCTGAGCAGTTGAATTTAAACTCTTCTTCTATCTATCCAAAGGCTTGGACACACCAAAGTCTTTAACACACTAATTGTTATTCCCAGTTGAACACTCAGCATTTAGAGTAACTGCAACAACAGGTCGACATTGACAGTATAATATGACAGTGTGAAAAAAACCCTGTGCTGGGTCCCTCGGCATGGTTGTCAGTAAGGTAGCACTCTAAAGTTGGCATCAGATCTATGCTTTTTCAAAGAGGCAAATATACTAGCATACAGCCTTGTGGACATCCATACAAGACACACATAGGGGCACGTCCTTAAATGACTGTTAATAGGGCATTAAATCCAATAGACTAAACCTGATTCGTAGGAGACTGCAACGTAGAGTACTGCCCGAACTCTGACTTTAAAAAAATATAGTAATGGCACACAGCCATTAAGTTAAACTTGAAATCCAGGCTGTTGTACTGCTGGACACATAAACATGTACTGGGACAGTTACGACTTGAGTTTTAATATGGTCAGGTCAGTAACAGACAGAGAGACGGGGTAAACAGCACTGTACTGAAACTGTTATTACTCTTCGTGTTTTAAGAGAAGACATAAATAGCTTCTGATTAAGATTTCTCTGTCCCCATCAAAAGTATGGTAGTTCTAATCTATACACACTTCAGAATTGATGGTATGGTTACATTAAGGTAGCTCTCTAACATAGATAAAAGGTCAGTCATATTGTGACAGCTTTCCATTGCCCACGTCCATCATAGAATTTTATCGTTGACATGAGATCATGTCATGGTGATTCGATGGGGAATGCGTCTCACAATGCTGCTAAAGACATCTAGGATTTTGTCCAGAAAAGATAACCAATTATTACATTTTTGTTTATTTTTTTTCCAATACAAAAGACATTCAGCAGATTTTATATTTCCAACGATTCTTTTAAGTTGCTATGTACCTATGTAAGACCTTGATGGCAAGATGACTATACAGGGACAAAGATGTTTGAGTATTTTTTCAAGTCTGGCTCTATGGTAATTACTTGGGAAATCATATTTGCACATGCTACCTTTTTCATCAGAAGATAGTCCAAAGAATTGGTTTGGTTTGACAGATCTGGCATAGCTTATCAATAACATTCTGGGCAGCAAAACCACTCACAAAGTTGGCCAGACAGCCAGGTCTTTTCACAAGAATACAGCTGTTGGCAACATGACCATTTTGAAGGTTGTGGGGATGATATGGAAGAGAGCAGCTGCTGAGAAATATAAAAAAAGACATTTTTCATAAAAAAAATAGGGATTTGTTAATCTTCATTACCTATAGTTGTTCATACAGAATTTGAGCTGTCTATACCAAGTACAGTTCAGTACTCTTATTTATCTACATTTTGAAAGAAAATAAAACACACTCTGATACAGATTGCCTCTGTGCATGGTATTCAATCAAAACTATCAGAAGAACAGTTCATGAATTTCTCTGGTCAACTTCGCACATGTGTCGCCACACTGCAACCTGTTGACATTGAAAGCATATAATGCTGTGGTAGTAATAGAATATTAGAGGCTTTATGGTAATCATTAGGGAAATACAATACATATGTCAATAAAGTTTCTTTTGTTTTGAATTGACCTTATTTATACCTTCCTTAAATTACTCACATGGTTATTTAACAAATAATCAACGCATGTGCATGTCTGTCCATCATCTGAGTTTTGATCAAATGTAGGGTCTCTGAGACCACCTAGTATGAGTATTACATCATGTAAGTGCACAGTGTGTGATATACAATACTCTTTATCAGCAATATTCAAATTTTATTTAAGAAATAATCCATATATGTGCATGTATTATGGTGGTATATATAATTAGGAAATCAAAAATGCTAGAAAAAATACTTAACGAAGGCTATTAATTAATTTTTCAACATTTTCAAATTCTGAGTTATATATTCCACCTTTATATGCACGTAAGTTGATAATTTCTCAGGTATTTATTTTTACAAGTATATTTGCCAGAAGACTCTGACAAAGTTTTTTCCACTGCCTTTTTGCAGTATATTATAAGTAAATAATGTTATTTGTGTAGGGATATTTACCCAAAAGACCTCGATAACGTTATTTCTGCTGTGTTTTTGCTGTTTTTAAGTAAAATATGTTATTTTTACAGGTATAATTGGCCACAAGACCCCCCACAAAGTTCTGTCCACTGTTTTCTTCCTGTACTTTGCCTGTGTTCTTCCCAATATTGCTTTCGGTATGCTGAACAACAACAACACTCATGGAGCCATAGGTAAGGTCAACAACAACAAACAGAGGTCATAGGTAATGTCAACAACAATAAGCAGAGGTCATAGGTAATGTCAACAACAACAAACAGGGGTCATAGGTAAGGTCAACAACAACAAACAGAGGTCATAGGTCATGTCAACAACAACAAGCAGAGGTCATAGGTAAGGTCAACAACAACAAACAGGGGTTATAGGTAAGGTCAACAACATAAACAGGGGTCATAGGTAAGGTCAACAACAACAAACAGGGGTCATAGGTAATGTCAACAACAACAAGCAGAGGTCATAGGTAAGATCAACAACAACAAGCAGAGGTCATAGGTAAGGTCAACAACAACAAACAGGGGATATAGGTAAGGTCAACAACAACAGGGGTCATAGGTAAGGTCAACAACAACAAACAGAGGTCATAGGTCATGTCAACAACAACAAGCAGAGGTAATAGGTAAGGTCAACAACAACAAACAGGGGTTATAGGTAAGGTCAACAACATAGACAGGGGTCATAGGTAAGGTCAACAACAACAAACAGAGGTCATAGGTCATGTCAACAACAACAAGCAGAGGTAATAGGTAAGGTCAACAACAACAAACAGGGGTTATAGGTAAGGTCAACAACATAAACAGGGGGCATAGGTAAGGTCAACAACAACAAACAGGGGATATAGGTAAAGTCAACAACAACAACAGGGGTCATAGGTAAGGTCAACAACAACAAACAGGGGTCATGAATAAGGTCAACAACAACAAACAGGGGTCATAGGTAAAGTCAACAACAACAAACAGGTGTCGTAAGTAATGTCAGTAACATGTAGTGGACATGGGTAAGCTCAACAGCAAACAGAGGTTATAGGTAAGGTCAACAACAACAAACAGAGGTCATAGGTAATGTCAGTAGCATGTAGGGGTCATAGGTAAGGTCAACAGCAATAGAGGTCATAGGTAAGGTCAACAACAACAAACAGGTCATAGGTAATGTCAGTAGCATGTAGGGGTCATGGGTAAGGTCAACAGCAATAGAGGTCATAGGTAAGTTCAACAACAACAAACAGAGGTCATAGGTAATGTCAGTAGCATGTAGGGGTCATGGGTAAGGTCAACAGCAAACAGAGGTCATAGGCAAGGTCAACAACAACAAACAGACGTCATAGGCAAGGTCAACAACAACAAACAGGGGTCATAGGTAATGTCAGTAACATGTAGGGGTCAAAGATAAGATCAACAACAAACAGGCCATTAATAAACAATGACAGACAGGTGACCCTAAGATCTCGGGTATGATCAGCAACTACTTAGGGAACAATGGAAAGGTCAGTCATAGTTATGGTCAGCAATAACTAGAGGTCATAGGTAAGGTCAACAATAACTGGAGGTCAGCAGCAACAACCATTGGAGTCCACAGCAAACCAGAGTTTATGATGAGTAATGTAACAATTTCTGGGAATCTATCAAATGAGATATTTGGTAAAGCAATGTAATAATGAAATCCTTTTTCAATTAAATTATTTTGGTATTTTGACTATACAATTCAGCATGTACCAGGTAATGGTTAATGTCTGTGCTGCGTTAAGTTTGCCTCTGCGTGAAACTTTGTTCTTTCCTTTTACAGACATGCAGAAGATCCTGTTTTCCCAGTGTTTTGGAGGAGTGCTGTTTAGTGTGTTCGGGGGTCAACCTCTCATTGTCCTTCTCACCACAGCCCCATTGGCTCTCTACACCAAACGTACGTCTAACTCATCTAACTCATCCTCAAGGGCTGACGTATACTCCAGTTCTGGCCAACACATGTTTTAGATAAGAGCTAAAATGCTGCACATCTTCAGGAATAGCTTGTTGTGGAATTGAAAGTAGAGGCTTGTAGAGATTGTAGGAGTTTGGCCATCCTAAATATTAATAGACTTTAATTAAAGAGCAGCTTCTACTACAGTCTGTTACCTGTGAGAGCCAATGCTAGGTCTAACTAGGCAGGCCATTCGAGTGTGCGCCAACACACCATCATCTTTATTCCCATTAAGAGATATTTTCATAAAGAACTCATTTTCTTCAAAACAATATATTAAAGAAATGATTAAAGATGCAAGTTGTGTCTCATTTATCTGAAAGTTTAAAAAGTTGGAAATTTTTGTCTGTGAACCAAAGTGTCTTGAATAATGAGGTTTTATTGTATTTGGATAATTAATACATTTTGTTGGATTCTAACAATGTTACACTTACAATAAGTTTGCTTATTATCTTATTTGAATACATTTCGATTGTAAAAAAATTTGTAAAATTAACTCATGCATTTTTCTATATTGTAGTGATCTACAATATTTGTGAGGATTTTGATCTGAACTTCTACGCCATGTTTGCTTGTGTGGGACTATGGAATGCATTCTTTCTGTTCATTTATGTATTCCTAAACCTCAGCAAGCTGATGAAGTATTCTTCAAGGTAAGTATTGAATACCTAACATTCCTCAATACCATTGTTTAATTGAATCATTTTCAAAGGTGAGAGTTCAATTACTGCAGTAATGCTCTTTAGTGTTCATCAAAGTCAGTACTCATTTGATAGAATTTGATTCTCAAGATCAAAGGTCAATTGAAAGAATGCTTCAAGATCAGAGTTCATTGAACAAAATTTCTGAAGGTCATAGTGTAAACATGAACAAGATAAAGTACCGTGTGGTATATATTGGAGATATACTGACTGTCAGGGGATGTTTTTGCTATACTTTGGATATGACCATTCACATTTCATGAAGAAAATTCTGCAATAAGCTCAGTGGGTCAACAACTAATCTCTCACTGAAAGTAGGGGGCGGGTTTATTACAGGACAATGAAGAAAAATGTGTTGCAATTTCTTTTGAATCTCAATAGGTATATAACTGGTGGGCCTATTAACAGGCATATAACTGGTGAGCCTATTAACAGGCATATAACTGGTGGACCTATTACCAGGTATATAACTGGTGGACCTATTACCAGGCATATAACTGGTGGGCCTATTACCAGGCATATAACTGGTGGACCTATTAACAGGCATATAACTGGTGAGCATATTAACAGGCATATAACTGGTGGGCCTATTACCAGGCATATAACTGGTGGACCTATTACCAGGCATATAACTGGTGGGCCTATTACCAGGCATGGGCTTATTGCCGAAAAAATATGGTACATGTATTGATCCAGTTTTATACCTAACATTAAACCTGTATAAGTTTGATTGTTAGAAATTATAAAAAGTATATATCTTACTGCCATGACCTAACCATTTTAAAAGGCACCTGTCCTATCTGTCCCATTCCACCCCCAGTCTGTTAGACTACTGTAAGGTGTGAGTCAGCAGCTGTCGGGTTGTGATTGATAGCTTTGGTCCGCTATATCCCAATAAACCCATCTCACATAACCTTTCAGATCCACGGAGGAGATATTTTCCATGTTCATCACTTTTGCCTTTTCTGCTGATGCCATTAAAGACACTTTAAAAGGTAATGCTACCCAAACTCTCCTTTGTTTTAATTATAACAGTCATGGGTATGGAGGTCTCAACATAGATGTACCATTAAAGAATGCAATTGTTGACAGGTTTCAGGTAATACATTATATAGTATAGCTGTCAGCAGTATAGCGATTTGATTACAATAAGAAATTTATAGTTGACAGGTTTCAGATAATACATTATATAGTATAGCTGTCAGCAGTATAGCGATTCCTTACTGTAAGAAATTTATAGTTGACAGGTTTCAGGTAATACATTATATAGTATAGCTGTCAGCAGTATAGCGATTTGATTACAGTAAGAAATTTATAGTTGACATGTTTCAGTAATACATTAAATAGTATAGCTGTCAGCAGTATAGCGATTTGATTACAGTAAGAAATTTATAGTTGACAGGTTTCAGGTAATACATTATATAGTATAGCTGTCAGCAGTATAGCGATTTGATTACAGTAAGAAATTTATAGTTGACATGTTTCAGTAATACATTAAATAGTATAGCTGTCAGCAGTATAGCGATTTGATTACAGTAAGAAATTTATAGTTGACAGGTTTCAGGTAATACATTATATAGTATAGCTGTCAGCAGTATAGCGATTTGATTACAGTAAGAAATTTATAGTTGACATGTTTCAGTAATACATTAAATAGTATAGCTGTCAGCAGTATAGCGATTTGATTACAGTAAGAAATTTATAGTTGACAGGTTTCAGATAATACATTATATAGTATAGCTGTCAGCAGTATAGCGATTTGATTACAGTAAGAAATTTATAGTTGACATGTTTCAGATAATACATTAAATAGTATAGCTGTCAGCAGTATAGCGATTTGATTACAGTAAGAAATTTATAGTTGACAGGTTTCAGATAATACATTATATAGTATAGCTGTCAGCAGTATAGCGATTTGATTACAGTAAGAAATTTATAGTTGACATGTTTCAGATGATACATTAAATAGTATAGCTGTCAGCAGTATAGCGATTTGATTACAGTAAGAAATTTATAGTTGACAGGTTTCAGATAATACATTATATAGTATAGCTGTCAGCAGTATAGCGATTCATTGCCATCTCAACACAGATGTATGGTTACAGTAAAAAATGTATAGTTGACATGTTTCAGCTATCTAGGAACAACAAAACAAGTGAGGTGTAAGCTAATATACAATTTTGGGTTGAAGTACAGTGTAAAGTATTGTCAACAATGTCAGAGTAGTGTAACTAGAATGACTTGGGGTGACTTAGGGCTCACAAGGGTGAGCAGTAATGTTGCTGTAGACAAAACAAAAATCTCGTAAATGTAAATTGTGAACTATCATGAGGTAATCAAGATATCAGATATTTAAACAGTGTTCACGATTGCTGAAAGATGGTGTGGACACTAATGTTATTATTCTATTTATTTTTTTTTATTTTTTTTTCTTTTTTTTTTTTTTTTGCACTCAGTGTTAATCATTCAGCATCATCAATAACAATACCGTGACAGTGTGCGTTTTCATTATTATTTGTTTACGATTGCTATTGCCATGTTATTATTCTATTTTGACTATCAGGTCAGGGTGTTGTGGAAGTTTATCTATTCAGAGCTGATTTTATGAGTAAACTTGCTGGTATGATGGAAGTCACTGAGTGAACCCTGATGGCTCATTTGTTTGGTTGGTGTTTAATGTCTTTGCAACAGCTAAATGTCATATGAAGACGGGTGCCTATGGAGACAACATTGAACAAAATGAGAAGGGAACTTAGAAAGGAAGATTTTGATATCCTAAGTGTGGCAAATGGGGGCAGCATATCAAATTTGGCCTATTCAATGTCCTCCTAGCAGGTGATACTGAAGAAAAAAACCAATTCTAGGGGTGCGGTCCTTTTTGGGATACAGTAGTTCTATACTTTCTTCTAACAGCGTTCCTGTGATGGAATTGAGGTCCTTACAAATTAGTTTCGAGGTAGGTTACAAAAGTAGTGCACATCAGCGTTTTACAGATAATCTGGAGGGAGGAACTGAATTCAGTTGAGGATTTCAGGTTGAACCTTAAAGATTTGAGAACGGTATCGATTTTGAAGAACATTGACAGGTATTGTAGGGGGTGTTGTGCCTTGGTCAAGTTGATGTGGAATTGATGGCTTGAATGATGATGGGCTATATTTTCGGCTCAGTTTTATATAACAGATCAGAAATACAGGTATATTGGGCCTTTTGTTCATGGATATTCTACCAATGGTCAGAATAATGGGCCGGTAGGATCAGCGGGTATAGATGTGATTGTTTGGTCTATGGGTGAAAACTTAATTCTTGATCTTTTCTTAGGATCGGTACATGCTGTAAGATCAAATTACAAACTAAGGATCGGTACATTCTGTGAGATCAAATTACACACTTAGGGAACAATACATTCTGTAAGATCAAACTTCACACTTAGGATCGGTACATTCTGTAAGATCAAACTACACACTTAGGATCGGTACATTCTGTAAGATCAACCTACACCCTTAGGATCGGTACATTCTGTAAGATCAAATTACACACTTAGGTTCGGTACATTCTGTAAAATCAAACTACACACTTAGGATCGGTACATTGTGTAAGATCAAATTACATACTTAGGGATCGGTACATTCTGTAAGATAAAACTACACACTTAGGATCGTTACATTGTGTAAGATCAAATTACATACTTAGGGCTCGGTACATTCTGTAAGATCAAACTACACACTTAGGATCGGTACATTCTGTAAGATTAAATTACACACTTAGGATCGGTACATTCTGTTAGATCAAACTACAGACTTAGGATCGGTACATGCTGTAAGATCAAATTACACACTTAGGATCGGTACATTCTGTAAGATCAAATTACACACTTAGGATCGGTACATTCTGTTAGATCAAACTACACACTTAGGATCGGTACATTCTGTAAGATTAAACTACACACTTATGATTGGTACATTCTGTAAGATCAAACTACACACTTAGGGATCGGTACATTCTGTAAGATCAAACTACACACTTAGGATCGGTACATTCTGTAAGATCATACTACACACTTAGGATCAGTACATTCTGTAAGATCAAACTACACATTTAGGATCGGTACATTCTGTAAGATCAAACTACACACTTAGGATCGGTACATTCTGTAAGATCAGATTACACACGGAATGGTGTTGTAATGTTTATAAGGTTTTGGTGAAGTAAAGTGTGCTGCAAATTAATTGAGGATGATACAGGTGTTCTCCAAAGGTTACAACAACTGTTGTGGTAGTTCAATATCGATATATATATATAATAACAAAAAGTATTAAATTGCAATTGTGACATCACAATGTTGTCCTTTTGAAATAAACTTGAAGAGTCCTGGGAAGGTTGAAAGCAGCTTGTTTTTTAGTTGGTCCTTAGATCTGATTATTTCTCTCTCTCTCTCTCTATATATATATATATTTTAATACATGTACTCTGACTGTCAATATGCCTCTAGCTATTCTAATACTGGGACTGTCTAGACTGTCAATATGCCTCTAGCTATTCTAATACTGGGACTGTCTACAGCAACTTGTGTCTTGCTTTTCCATTAATCAGCTATTCTAATACTGTGCAGTAAATATGGAACTTCTCACGTGTGCAAATGTTCACATTGTGATTCTTTATCTGGTCGCAGTGTGGAAATATTTGTACTGGGAAAGGTCCTGAAATCTATCTATAATCTATGGTTACAATTTACAGATAATCCTAATGTTTGTATAATCTATATAAACTATAAACAAATACTTGCATGTATCTGTCTTTTCAGATTTTAACAAAAATTACCACACTCCCGCATGTGAGGGAGGTTCACATCCAGCCGTCCAATCAGGAGCCACTTTTAACAGTAGTGTTGCTAACCTGACTAACACCATGACAACTTTAATCATGGATACTGTTACTAACGACAGCACCACCCCGAGCCATATCCAAAGTGTTGGAGAGTGTCTAAGGGAGAACAGTGTACTGTTTCTCTTACTAATGCTTGGTACAGTGTGGACAGGACTCACACTGTATAACTTCACAAAAACGTACGTATAACTTAACAAAACATATGTATAACTTCACAAAAACGTAAGTATGACTTCACAAAACATTCGTATAACTTCACCAAAACGTACGTATAACTTCACAAAACATACGTATAACTTCACAAAACATACGTATAAATTCACAAAACATACGTATAACTTCACCAAAACATACATATAACTTAACAAAACATATGTATAACTTCACCAAAACAAACGTATAACTTCACCAAAACGTTCGTATAACTTCACAAAAATGTACGTATAACTTCACAAAACATACGTATAACTTCACCAAAACGTACGTATAACTTCACAAAACATATGTATACCTTCACCAAAATGTACGTAAAACTTCACAAAACATACGTATAACTTCACCAAACATACGTATAACTTCACCAAAACATACATATAACTTAACAAAACATACGTATAACTTCACCAAAACGTATGTATAACTTCACAAAAACGTACGTATAACTTCACCAAAACGTACGTATAACTTCACAAAACATACGTATAAGTTCACAAAACATATGTATAACTTCACAAAACATACGTATAACTTCACAAAACGTACGTATAACTTAACAAAACATATGTATAACTTCACCAAAACAAACATATAACTTCACCAAAACGTACGTATAACTTCACCAAACATACGTATAACTTCACCAAACATACGTATAACTTCACCAAAACAAACATATAACTTAACAAAACATATGTATAACTTCACAAAACATACGTATAACTTCACCAAAACATACGTATAACTTAACAAAACATATGTATAACTTCACAAAACATACGTATAACTTCACCAAAACATACGTATAACTTAACAAAACATATGTATAACTTCACCAAAACAAACATATAACTTCACCAAACGTACGTATAACTTCACAAAACATATGTATAACTTCACCAAAACGTATGTATAGCTTCACAAAAACGTACGTATAACTTCACAACAACGTACGTAAAACTTCACAAAAAGGTACGTATAACTTCACAACAAAGTACGTAGCATTAATGAATCTTTCTTGTTTGGAAGCAGACTCCAATTTTATTCACCCTTGTGAAATCATCAAATATTTGTAAACCTTGCTTTTGCTGCGAACTCAGTTCATTCAGTGAATAGAAAAGTCGTGACAATTACACCATTATTCTGTCTATTAGGGTAGGCCAAAGTAAGTACCATTGGACTTTTTAGATTTTGCTGTGTTGTTACTTTCTCCCAGAGGTAAAATTTGAAAGGTTTGCAGATCTGAAGGAGAAATAAAAATGGCAAAAATATTTTTCAAGAGGGAAATTTTAGTCTTTAATTGAGAAACAGCTTTCAAATCAAGGCTGATAAAGGGAGATAATATGGTAAAAATACAAAATATGGAAATTTATATCAATAATATCAAATTTCAGTATGTGTGTGTTTATCCTGCTTAGTAAGTTGCATATATTCAAGTGGTGCACAAACCCACTCACATTTATTAATTATCTGAAAATTTATCTGAAATTTTTTAATTTTGTCACTAACATTTTGTCATTTTGCTGTGGCTTGAAGTGTTGTATTTTTGACAATGTAAATGTATTTTCTGATTTGCATAATGGAATAATATTGATGAACATTATATTTTATAAATCTGAGGATACTGTAAGACCTAAATAAATTACCTACATTGCCATACCCTGTCCTTTCACAGAAAATTGGATTTAGTATATCAGTTCAACAGGTTTTGCTGCAGAAACAAAATCTCTGAGGGGAAAGCAAATTCACATAAACTTGGCATTTTTTCTGTCCAAACTGACCAATGCTAATCATATGAGTGTGACATAATTGACTGGGTACTCATTGTAAGCTCAAAGGTCAGAAATTGACCAACACTGACCATCTGTGATACCATAATTCTCTATTTTTTTGTGTATGTATTTCAGGCCATTCCTAAATGCAAGTAAGCGTGAGATGTTAGCAGACTATGCACTTCCTGTTGCTGTAATCCTCATGTCTATTTTTGGATCTATTGTCTTCAGGGATATCAAATGTAAGTGAGTTGTCATCATTAAAATGTCAGATATATGTGGATGTCATCAGAAAGATGTCAGATATATGTAGATGTCATCAGAAGGATGTCAAATATATGTGGATGTCATCAGAAGGATGTCAGATATATGTAGATGTCATCAGAAGGATGTCAAATATATGTGGATGTCATCAGAAGGATGTCACATATATGTAGATGTCATCAGAAGGATGTCAGATATATGTGGATGTCATCAGAAGGATGTCACATATATGTGGATGTCATCAGAAGGATGTCAGATATATGTGGATGTCATCAGAAGGATGTCAGATATATGTGGATGTCATCAGAAGGATGTCACATATATGTAGATGTCATCAGAAGGATGTCAGATATATGTGGATGTCATCAGAAGGATGTCAGATATATGTGGATGTCATCAGAAGGATGTCACATATATGTAGATGTCATCAGAAGGATGTCAGATATATGTGGATGTCATCAGAAGGATGTCAGATATATGTGGATGTCATCAGAAGGATGTCACATATATGTGGATGTCATCAGAAGGATGTCAGATATATGTGGATGTCATCAGAAGGATGTCAGATATATGTGGATGTCATCAGAAGGATGTCAGATATATGTGGATGTCATCAGAAGGATGTCAGATATATGTGGATGTCATCAGAAGGATGTCAAATATATGTGGATGTCATCAGAAGGATGTCAGATATATGTAGATGTCATCAGAAGGATGTCAAAAATATATGTGGATGTCATCAGAAGGATGTAACATATATGTGGATGTCATCAGAAGGATGTCAGATATATGTGGATGTCATCAGAAGGATGTCATATATGTAGATGTCATCAGAAGGATGTCAAAAATATATGTGGATGTCATCAGAAGGATGTAACATATATGTGGATGTCATCAGAAGGATGTCAGATATATGTAGATGTCATCAGAAGCTGAGCTTTATATTAGAGCGTTAAAGGTTCATCCTGTTATAGGTAGCAGCATGTCATGAGAAAATGGGTAGCAATGGTTTAGACTAGGAGATGCCAAAAACAATAATTCAACAAAAATACACATTGAATGAAGATTACCGTAAACTTTTGTGATGCAAGTCATATTTACAAGTACAATTCTTATGTTTAACCACACATCTGTTGTGTTTTATTTGACAGTAAAACCATTTGAATACAAGCCTGCTGAAAGCCTGTTTAGGTTAGCACCTCTCCACACACTGCCAGCATCAGCTGTATTTGCAGCAGCAGGACTTGGCTTTAGTCTCTCTCTCCTGTTCTTCATGGATCAAAACATATCCAGTGCCCTCGTCAACACACCTTCAAACAAGTAAGTCAGCCATAGTAAACTAAACATAGAAACAAGTAGGTCAGCCATAGTAAACTAAACACAGAAACAAGTAGGTCAGCCATAGTAAACACAGAAACAAATAGGTCAGCCATATATAGTATACACAGAAATATGTAGGTCTGCCATAGTAAACACAGAAACATGTAAATCTGCCATAGTAAACACAGAAACAAGTAGGTCAGCCATATATAGTAAACACAGAAACATGTAGGTCAACCATATTAAACACTGAAACAAGTAGGTCAACCATATATAGTAAAAACAGAAACATGTAGGTCTGCAATAGTAAACACATAAATATGTAGCTCAGCTAAAGCCAACACAGAAACAAGTAGGTCAACCGTAGTAAACACAGAAACAAGTAGGTCAGCCGTAGTAAACACAGAAACAAGTAGGTCAGCCATAGTAAACACAGAAACAAGTAGGTCAACAATATATAGTAAAAACAGAAACAAGTAGGTCAGCCATAGTAAACACTGAAACAAGTAGGTCAACCATAGTAAACACAGAAACAAATAGGTCAACCAGATATAGTAAAAACCGAAACAGGTAGGTCAACCATATATAGTTAAAACAGAAACAAGTAGGTCAGCCGTAGTAAAAACAGAAACAAGTAGGTCAACCATATATAGTAAAAACAGAAACAAGTAGGTCAACCATATATAGTAAAAACAGAAACAAGTAGGTCAACCATATATAGTAAAAACAAAAACAAGTAGGTCAACCATATATAGTAAAAACAGAAACAAGTAGGTCAACCATATATAGTAAAAACAGAAACAAGTAGGTCAGCCATAGTAAACACTGACACAGTAGGTCTGCCATAGTAAACACTGAAACAAGTAGGTCAACCATATATAGTAAAAACAGAAACATGTAGGCCTGCCATAGTAAACACAGAATCATGTTGCTCAGCTAAAGCCAACACAGAAACAAGTAGGTCAGCCATAGTAAACACAGAAACAAGTAGGTCAGCCGTAGAAAACACAGAAACAAGTAGGTCAACCATTTATAGTAAAAAAAGAAACAAGTAGGTCAGCCATAGTAAACACAGAAACAAGTAGGTCAACAATATATAGTAAAAAACAGAAACAAGTAGGTCAGCCATAGTAAACACAAAAACAAGTAGGTCAACCACAGTAAACACAGAAATAAATAAGTCAACCATAGTTAAAAAAAAAAAGGTAGGTCAGAAAAAATAAAAAATGCAAACAAATAGATCAATCCTAAAAAAATACAACCAGATGAGATAAAATACAGCTAGTAGATCAATCATTTTTTAAATACAAATCTTTGTAGGTTTATCATAATCAACATACAGGAAAACATATATTTACACACACAGTCTGTCAACCAAGCCTTAATAAGCTGAAAATCTGAGATATCAATATTTTTGTCTTCAACCATGATGTCATCTCCGTAATATCACTGGGGTCAACATGTATACCCCAAAATATGTTTTACTTTACAGGCTCAAAAAGGGATCTGCTTACCACTGGGATCTGTTTGTGGTAGCTGTCCTCAATGCTGTGCTGTCTATCTTCACCTTACCGTGGATCCACGCTGCACTGCCCCACTCTCCCCTCCACGTGAAGGCTCTGGCTGACCTTGAGGATAGGATAGAGCAAGGTCATGTCCATCAGGTGTAAGTACTGACTAATTTACTTATCGTCCATATACTACATTCTGTACTAATATGCCATATATCAAATGTCAATATTGTCAAAAATTACTCGGCCAATTCTGATTTGAATTAAGCATTTGATATCAAAATACTTTTGGATACATCAGAGTCGTCCATGTTCGGGAGACACGCCTAACCGGGATTATCTCACATGTGATGATTGGCCTGTCCATGTTCCTGCTGCCCTACCCAATGGCCTACATCCCCCGTCCAGTTCTAGATGGACTCTTCCTGTATGTGGCAATCACAGCTCTCAATGGCAACCAGATGTTTGACCGCATCCTTCTTCTCTTTACAGAGCAGGTACAGTATACATAGCCATAATGGTTTAGCTTACTGCAAGGAATAGTTCAGGTGTATCAGTACACTTTAACTGTGTAAGTTTGAAGTCATAAACAACCTTTTGTTATTAATGATGGGTTGTTCATATACTGCAACTTAATTCATATTTGTGAGCACTGTAAACATACTTATTTTGGAGCATTATCAAATTTTAACAGATTAGCTCATTGATGGATTGGTTTACCTGCAAATATGCAATAAGTGACAATTTGCAGAAATATCAATTAGCTCTAATGCAATTTAGCAAAACGGTTTAAGCGCAAAAGGCGCTAAAAATAGACTGCCACTACATCATGGAACAGTTTAACTGTGCTGTAATTTGTGATTAACATTCGTAGGTAATATATAAGTGATTCATAGAACATACCACAACTATCCAACTTGTTTACCGGTCTCCTCAATCCAACACGTACTTGTGTTGCAGGCTGCTTACCCTCCTAACCACTATGTGCGTCGAGTACCCCAGAGGAAGGTCCATTTGTTCACAGCTATACAAATGATCCAGCTGTTTGTCCTCTGTATTTTTGGTTTCTCACCCATTCCCTACATGAAGATGGTCTTCCCTATCCTTCTCATGGTGCTTATGCCAATTAGGTGAGTATAAATGAGTCTACAACTTCTTCTAAAGAAGACCTTGAGAGTAAAAATATTTGGCATGTCCGTCACCGAAATGCTTTGAAATCTGGGCAAATAAATGCCCTTAAGCTATATTCAAGGTCATGGCACTGAACTTGAAAAAATAAACTCTTGAAAGTAACTTGAGTGTTAAAATTTGGTTTGTATCCTTCTAAGGTAACAGTTGTCTTGTTTTCTTAAGTAGATGAACTGAATATATATTCATAAGCTAAAATCTTCTTTTACTGAACATTGAGCTTTGAGTAATGACATTGGACTTGCAGTTTGCTGAGAAAGGGGGTTTGTAGTTTGTTCCAATAAATTGCCTTGGCCACTTTCATTGTCATAAGGATTTAAAATTTGAGACATCTTTTCTCAAGAACTGCAAGGCCTTTGTTTTCATGCCTGGGTATTTGATAAGTAGATCACTGAGGCAAATGGCCAACAAGTTTGTTCCAATAAAGAATGTTATGTGTGGAGGAAAGAGTAAACAGTACTGGTGAGATTAATTTTTGGCTATATCAGATCTTCCTGAATTACAAAAAAAATCTCAATGTTATCACCATTTGGATTTGTTTTAGAAATTGTGAGTCTTCATTAAAAAAACCTATCTTTTACAGACACAAACTTGTTCCCAAACTCATCGAGCCCAAATACCTGAAGGCCTTGGATGGACACTGAATGGAGGAGACCTGAATGGAGGTGACCTTTACATGACCTTGAATACCACAGGAAATTACCATAGTTTGACCTTGAGTGTCACATTAGATGACCAAATGACGAATACGTTCCCTAGTTGACCTCAGTTTGACCTATGATGTCACAATGGATGGTGGGGAGGATGACTGACTCATTGGAGAGATAACAAGGATGTCTCTGTGATAGAACATATTGTAACTGGTGCCAAATTGAAAATAAAGTCATCACATGTAAAACATACTACAGCGTGTTACTACCATGAACTGTTTATGACAAATCAAATTTCAGAAATATTTTAAGATGGGTTTTTTAAATACAAACATTTCAAATGTCTTGAAAATTAAGAATGATTAAGTCCTTTGTAGAACAAAATTTGGTTTCTGGACTAGTGTGACTAGTGTGTGACTAGTGTGACTAGTGTGTGACTAGTGTGACTAGTCAATTAAGGTGTCATACAGGTTTATCCCTGTATACATCAATAGAACCTTCCCTTACCATAACACGACAGGGAAGTCACAACCCGGGGGGTGATATGCTTGATTGTTTAATCCGAGACTTTTGGTTTGAAGCTGAGGGTTAGATATTGAAGGATCTCACTGTGAGATTTCTCTGGTATACCATCACCTTAATGGATGATTCTCTTTCTCCCATCCTTTTCATACTGTATTAAAGAAAATGGATTTCGGCATTTATTACTGTTTTACCCTGATATGCACATGACATCTCCTGTTCATAACTGATTGTGATGTCGTATTCATTGTTCATTGTAATCTTTCCCTACTGTTTCTGTCATAAATAGGAGTGAAAGAGGCACACTGAATAGGTGAAATGAGAGACAATTCTGTAAACGTGGGAAAAGTGGTGATCTGTACCTGTATGCTCATTCATACCTGTAAAAAGGCAGGTTTTATGGTGACAATAACACACCTGTATGGTAAAGTTGAAGAACAATTTTAAACCTGTCTGGGTGAAGGTGACATGCCAGTATGATAAAGGTGACACACCTGTATGTTTAGGTGTACCTGTGTGGTGATGCACCATCAGTATGACATACATTTGTACCTGTGTGATGATGACACCTATATCTTACCTATAACATGACACACCTGTAGTATGTTCTCACCTGTGCTCTAGTATACCATAGTACACCAGCCAATGCAACGAGTCCCCTGGTTGGGACACCTTCACACACCTCTTACTACTTGCAGTAGTATTAGGTACATGTACTCTATATATTCACACAGAATCAAAACTGTATCTACACATTTTATGATATGCACACTGTTTTGTACCAATTTATAAGCAAGTTGTTGACAACATCTGTAAATACATACATTTTATGATCATTCATCATAACATTACAGCTTCAGTTCAATTTAGGACATTTAATATGGGATACACGTTCATATTATTTGAGCCAGAATTCTGTATGTTGGGCCTTTGCAAATAATTCAAGAGTTAAATGACTGCATACGTTTGTTGTCTCTAAAAAGAACCACTGATTCTATGAGGTTTCCACAGTATGGTGTCCTGTTACAGGCCTCGCCCTAGAAATATATATATATAATGCAATTATCACAGAATGTTTGTAATAACCGTTATGTTTTCTGAAAGTTTATCACAGTTGTATTTGTATATTTGTTTACCAGGTGCGAGACATTCCAGTGGGGTATGCTGCACGATATATATGTATTGGGGTAACTCATGATTAATCTGAGTGTCCCATGTAAGGGAATTTATCTAGTTCCTGTACTGGAAAATAAACTAAATATGTTTATCTACAAATTGTGTTGTGACATGCTTCAAAGCATTATTCCTAAAGAGCCTAGTTGTTGCCTATTTTCTGATGTAACACTCAGATCTCATTCCGACTGGTTAACAGATTGTGTGTTAACTGTGTAGAATTGTATCTCTACCGTACATGTCAATATCCGACGTCGAAGATAACATAACTTTGTTGTAGGGAAAATACATCCATAAGCGTTTAGTGTAAATTGTCTTTTTCATTATAGTGGATTCAAAAGGTATGTAACAAAAGTCTGAACTAATTACAAGTACATAAGTTGAGGCTCTGCTTCATTGGATTGAAATGACTTCATCAATTTAAGTTTTACTGAAAATTGTGGAGATTCATTCTTATGCACCATCTGCCATGTAAAATACATGTATGATATAAACTGCCAAGTTGGTGGAATATGAAAATATCAGCAAGCATATGTTGCTTTTCCAATATATTTGTTTAAAGGATCCAAGTTATGTTATTAGCCAAAATGCATAGTCTGAACTAGGTTTCAGAACTCTTAACCCTTTCCTGCTGCCTATGCCATATCTTTCAACGGATGACTTTTTGATATTTCGTAAAATATGCATATTCATGATTTGATTTAAACATAATTTATAATTTTTATTTGCATCTACATGTAATATACAAAAGGGATTGGGCACAAGTTGTCCAACTTATGTAAAGCCCTTTCCCATATTCATGAAAAGTCACAAACATCCATTATTGTTTTCTTTCCCCTCTCAGTAATAAAGCAGACAGCTGCTGAGATAAACTGGCCAGTTGATATATACGATTGTATTTTCAAAATTCAAAAATTGATTTTGTGAAAGATATGGCAGTATTGTTGTTCCATGATGTCTGCCATGTACAATGAATGCTGTACATACATGACTTCTTGTAACACACTTTGTATGTCTGAGAGTATTAAAATCTTGAATGTTGCTTTATTATACCAATTTAAACCAGCATCTTCAGAGTAAAACCCTGTTATTTTGTCATTTTTCCAGTGAAATATTAACATTATAAGGTTGTTAGGATTTGGTAATACACCAAAGGAAACAAAGGAATTCACGAGAAATAAAGAACAAGAGACTTTAACATGTGTTGGTGATGAGCTTTATGTTTTAATACAATGAGGTCAGGCATTATATTAAGGTTTTACTGTATATATTTCTTGTAGTTTTATACATGTAAATAACTACAGCTATTGTGCCAAATAGCATATCTGCATAGAAGAGTGTTTTATTAAAAAAAAAAAAAAATATTGCCATTTTCCCAGTGTGCTAAAATAGATTACTGTTCTTGTACATGTGATGACTGTATATTTTTAGTACCAAAGATATAGGTTGAAGGTTAAAGAACTTATATTCATATAACATACTCCTATAGAAATAGAAAGCTATATTTATAAAGGTCATTAACAGATCTGTGATGTACTGTTTAGTAATACATTGTAAACAATATATTATTGATTTTCAGTTATATATGTTTACATGTCAGATAATTATACAAGATATACAAGAACTAAACCAAAGATAAGTAAAATCTACCATTTACAGATTATACTACCTGATTAGGACCGATAGTTTCTCCTAAGCACTAACACAAAGTTAGTTGATTATATATAAGATACCATTATATTTCCATCTAGAAAATAAAAAGCTTTACCACAATCAGCACTTTTCAATAAAAATAAATTCATTTGACAGACAATCATGAATCCTATTCGGAGATAAATGATTTAGGTGAAGCTTGAATACATATTATATAGCGACCTGTGTATTATCTACCCTATAAAAATGATAAAATTCATAAAAACTATGATATTTGTATTTTTGATGACACTCGGGAAGTGATCATGCTAATTTCTTTAAAACATGTAGGGGAGATAACTGATGCAAATCAGGCAAGATTGTTTTTCTCAATTTTCAGACAAGTTCGTTGTTTATATTCTTTTTATTTTCAGGAAGTGAAAGGTCCAAATCAACGTTGTTCTGCATTGTAAGAAAATGATGGTACAATGCTTTCTATTTAATAGTTCATTTGTATTAACTTGATTTATAAAGTACATTCCTATTATAATATACGTTACATTCAGTGTCAGAACTGCTAGTATATCCTGTTCACTGTGGGCAGTATTACTATCTAGTTTGTAATATTGATTTTATTTTCTAAAACAGGAGATCTGTGATAGCAACGTACTATAGTACCGTACATCTTGCTGTCCCTTCAGAAGTGATTAGAGCATGTCCATGAAGCTTGTCACCTTTTTTTTCCTAACATTTTGTAAAGTGCACCTTATTCTTATATTAATCCATGACATTTTGGTGGTAGCCTATGTTACAGAACTGATCATCAGGGTAGGGTAACTATATAACCACATCCCCATTACAATCTGATCAGAATAATTTCAGCTTTCATTTGCTTGTACATAGTAATTCTCAATATGATGTATTATGATTTTTTTGCAAATAGACAACATCTAACAAGGAAGTTAGAAAGAAATCAAACACTACAATCAAGACATGTAATACATGTACAATGTAATATTTTTCTCTACAACATTCAAAGAAAACAAGACAAATAGAAGACTCTTTGGGGCATTCAATAGAAATATTTACAATAAACCTACCATCACTTTCACTGTCAGCTTGTTGAATGGGACCATTAACATGTGTCAACTCATTGACCCCTGAAGTTCCATAGTGAACTATTCCAACCTTTGAATTGGAAGGGGACAAATGTGTCTTCAGGAGTGAATGAGTTAACAGTGCTTTATCCTTGTTTTAACAAAATCTTAGCTTGTGAATTTGTCTCAAAATAAGCCTGTTGTGATTATATACTCTTAAGAGAAATATTTTGCTACCATCACTGGTAACCACAATACAAAATCATTTACTGTATATTATATTGTTTATGGTATATATCAGTATCAGGTATGTACGAGTCGAGAAGCTAGGGTCGGTAAATAAGGTAGTAGTGTCCTGGTCAAGGGTAGATCTAGGCTTGGTCATCAAGGTTTGTCCTTTGTAACCCTGGTTTGGATTTGCATAAACAGGCATGCCATCCCATTTCAGATTTGTTTCCCCAAAATTTGGAATATGGACACCAACCAACCCATGTGAATTAAAATTCTTGGATGTGTGCCCAATGGTGAACAAATATTAATTACTGGTATGTCCTGTTTTAAGTTGCAGAGTATAACTGTTTGTTTAATGATTGTATAAATCTAGCAAGTCTGCACAATACCATTACAAGCACATCAGTCTGTGATTTTTATTTGTTGGTTATATTTTGTTAATGTTCTTAACCAATAAAAATATTTTCTGAAAGCAAATCGGATTCTTTTGTTATAATATCGTTGTAAATGAACCAAACAATTCAACAAATCACCAAAAGAAATTATCTTTGAATGAAATTTTATTTCAGCCTTTTAGTCTCGCGCTATCAAACGAGTGAAATGATTACAATATCTACATATTAATGAATTTGTTTTGTCAAAATTCAGAGAAAAATATTGGTCTTTAATGATGAACTATACAACACGGATACAATACATATATACAATGTTTATACAAAAGATGTTGGTCTGTCACAAGCAATTTCACACTCACAATTTCCTATGTTACATAAACTCAAAAACCATGCTCCAACTTCCCCTAAAAATGAGCTTTTAGAGATGCTTATTGCCATAGTACCTTAATTTATGGAGTTGGTAATTTCTATTGCCTTTGAAATTATTGCTCCAACTTTAGGCACTATTTGAAATTAACATGTTAAGACTCAATAAACAGGCTACAACAGTTACTCAGTTTTTTCCCTTGTTTTATGAAACATCTTGTCAAATTGTGTACAATTTGATTTCTGGGGTTTTTTTCCATCTAAAGGAACGTTCAGTAATGAGAAGTACAATGACAGATACATTGAAAAACTTATTTTCAGGAGAAAGTGGTGCAAGTTTTTACTGCTATAAATATAGGTTTCTGTATGATACATGGAGTTTGTAGTAGAAGCGCTATAGTAACAAGGGGCCCAGAGGGCCTGTATCGCTCACCTGGATATCTAAGCAATCATGGCAAAATATTCTCCAAATGCGATCCAAGGGAATATGCCAGACCCCAAGGCCAATCCTTGTAGTATATCTGTATTAGATTTTTCATGCCCAGCAATTTTATGTATGGTTATGGGGTGGGGATGTCAACTGTTTCCAAGCTTTGACTCAGAAACTAGGTCCCTAGGGTTGTGGCCAGACCCCAGGATCAATTCTAATATCATGACTGCATTCATCCCTTTATGCCCAGCATTTGTATTTATGGTTTTGGGGTGGGGATCTCAACTGTTACGAAGTTATGACCCAGGGGTTAAGTCTCCAAGGGTGGGGCACACCCCAAGGCCATCCTTTATGCTCAGCAATTGTAAATATGGTTATAGGATGGGGATCTCAACTGTTTCCAAGCTGTGAGTAAGAAACTAGGTCCCTAGGGGTTCGGTCAGACCCCAGGGTCTATTCTAGTATCATGACTGCATTCGTCTCTTTATGCCCAACAATTGTATATATAGTTTTGTGGTGGGGATCTTAACCGTTTCAAAGTTATGACCCAGGGGTTAAGTCTCCAAGGGTGGGGCAGACCCCAAGATTAAGTCTTGGAAGTGTATGTGCATTCATCTCTTTATACTCAGCAATTGTATATATGGTTATAGGGTGGGGATCTCAACTGTTTCCAAGCTATGACTAAGAAACTAGGTCCCTAGGGGTTTATTCTAATAGCATGACTGCATTAGTCTCATTATGCCCAGCATTTGTATATATAGTTTTGGGGTGGGGATCTCAACCGTTTCAAAGTTATGACCCAGGGACTATGTCTCCAAGGGTGGGGCCAGACCCCAAGGCCATCCTGGAAGCAAATGTGCATTCTTCTCTTTATAATCAGCAATTGTATATATGGTTATACGTTGGGGATCTCAACTATTTAAGTATTAAACTTTTTTGGCCCCATCCCTTAGCCCGGGGGTTAGCCCCACCATTTGTACAATTTTGAACCCCTGCCTCCCATGAATGCTTCCAACCACATATGATTGATATCCATGGCACAGTTCTACAGAAGAAGTCATTTATAGCAATATAGCCAAATTGCCCACTTTTGGCCCCGCCCCTCAGCCCCCACCATTTGTACAATTTTGAATCCCCACCACCTAGGGATGCTTCCAGTCAAATATGGTTGATATCCATCTCTTAGTTCCAGAGAAGAAATCGCTTAAATCAATATGGCCAAATAACCTTTTTTGGGCCCGCCCCTCAGCTCCCTTAGGGGTCAGCCCCAATATTTGACAATTTTGAATCCCCGCCTCCCATGAATGCTTCTGACTAAATATGATTGATATCCATGACAAAGTTCTACAGAAAAAGTTGTTCATATCAATATAGCCAAATTGCCCCCTTTTGGGTCAGCCCCACCATTTGTACAATTTTGAATCCCCACCACCTAGGGATACTTCCAGTCAAATTTAGTTAAATTCCAATTTGAAGAAATTGTTGACGTACGGACGACGGACGGACGACGGACGGACGAACGACGGACGGACGACAGATGCCACAGTATGGCATAAGCTCACCTTGGTCCTTTGGACCCAGTGAGCTAACAATTTAATGTAGAATATGTTGCTGACAGAGTAGGAGATGAATAGTCTTCTACAGTACTTATTTGTGTAGATGACCAGTTGTTGATCAGGAAGGACTGCCACCCTTCCACTTCCTGCAGTATTTGGTTGTGTAGATTGTTGTTAAAAGAAGGAAGGACTACTTCCCTTGAACATCATAAATACATTTAATTACATTCACAATGTAACAGTACATTGGTACACAACACTGTCACACAACTACCATAGCAATGCTTGAGGTCACATGACACTTTCATCATATGACCTGTCACGGTTGAGTGACACTTTCCCAGCATCACGAGATTCATCTTAGCACCTCTCAAGCTCACACACGTGTGTGAGGCTTTTCTCCAGGAGATGTTGAGACTAGTAGTTTGCTGGTGTGAGCTGTCCTTCTCCTCACAAGTACAAACTGGCAGCGAACACTATATCCCTCTTTATACTCCGGATAGCTGCAAATAGAACATCATTTGGAATAAGTACACATTTTTGAACTGTTGCAAATGTAACCTATGTTGGATTATTTCACATTAGTATGTTGTATCTGGCTTTAGTTACCAAATCTGAAGTACGTTGTATCTGGTTTTAGTTACCAAATCTTTAGTATGCTGTATCTGGTTTTAGTTACCAAATCTTTAGTATGCTGTATCTGGTTTTAGTTACCAAATCTTTAGTATGCTGTATCTGGTGTTAGTTACCAAATCTTAAGTACGTTCTATCTGGTTTTAGTTACCAAATCTTTAGTATGCTGTATCTGGTTTTAGTTACCAAATCTTTAGTATGCTGTATCTGGTGTTAGTTACCAAATCTTAAGTACGTTCTATCTGGTTTTAGTTACCAAATCTTTAGTATGCTGTATCTGGTTTTAGTTACCAAATCTTTAGTATGTTGTCTCTGGCTTTAGTTACCAAATCTTAAGTACGTTCTATCTGGTTTTAGTTACCAAATCTTTAGTATGCTGTATCTGGTTTTAGTTACCAAATCTTTAGTATGTTGTCTCTGGCTTTAGTTACCAAATCTTAAGTCCGTTGTATCTGGTTTTAGTTACCAAAACTTAAGTATGTTGTATCTGGTTTTAGTTACCAAATCTTTAGTATGCTGTATCTGGTGTTAGTTACCAAATCTTAAGTACGTTCTATCTGGTTTTAGTTACCAAATCTTTAGTATGTTGTATCTGGTCTTAGTTACCAAATCTGAAGTACGTTGTATCTAGCTTTAGTTACCAAATCTTAAGTACGTTCTATCTGGTTTTAGTTACCAAATCTTTAGTATGCTGTATCTGGTTTTAGTTACCAAATCTTTAGTATGCTGTATCTGGTGTTAGTTACCAAATCTTAAGTACGTTCTATCTGGTTTTAGTTACCAAATCTTTAGTATGTTGTATCTGGTCTTAGTTACCAAATCTGAAGTACGTTGTATCTAGCTTTAGTTACCAAATCTTAAGTACGTTGAATCTGGTTTTAGTTACCAAATCTTAAGTACGTTCTATCTGGTTTTAGTTACCAAATCTTAAGTATGTTGTATCTGGTTTTAGTTACCAAATCTTTAGTATGCTGTATCTGGTGTTAGTTACCAAATCTTAAGTACGTTGTGTCTGGTTTTAGTTACCAAATCTTAAGTACGTTGTATCTGGTTTTAGTAACCAAATCTTAAGTATGATGTACTTTGATTAGAAAACCAGAATCAGATGCATAATGGACAAAGGGAAAACTAAAATACAATGCTGACCATGCACACTTCTTTATGTGTGAAGGAAATGTATTATGTGAACTGTCTGAAGATTCACAAAACTCCACCAATAAGTCGAAGACAACCTTTAACTGTTTGACAGATTTTCTGCATACTTTTCTTAACACATCAGACTTTTTTTCCCTTGAAAGTCAATCAAGATAATGCTTTAGAATACGCTTAAAATCCATCTATCTCAAGAACCCATAGCACAAATCTCTTTCCAGTAGACCACATAGCATATGTACTGTTTATAAAGAAATCTAATCATTCTACAAACATGTAAGAGATCTGTTTCAGCAGTGCTTACCTTCTGCGAATTTGTTCTCCAGTTCAGTGTTACCAATGGCTTTGGCTGCTTGGCACATCTGTCTGAGTGTTTCTTCCAACCGTCGCATACACCGGATTATACTTCCTACAAGTCACAAAAATTGCATCAGTCATTTTTTGTTGGGTGGCTCAACGTCTGTCTATATGTCTTGGGTGGGTAAGTCTCTAAAGTTATGTTGGTTGCAAAAAAGTCTGTTAGGTAGGCCACCACCCACTTCTTACTGATGCTAAATACAAAAGTGGTAACACGTAGATTAAACCATAACCGCCATATAAAGTTGAAATATTAAACATCGTCTTTTTGGACGTTTCTTTCAAATCTTACCTTCAAATATGTCCGTCATTTTACAAATCTCTGCAAAAGTGGCCCCATTGCACCATGCATTGACAATGTCCATCATGTGAGGTTTGAACGACTCGACATACTGTTCCTCGTCCACCTCTATCTTGGCCTCCCGACTGACCCGTGCGATTCGTCGAGCTGTATCCTAGTCAAACAGCAAGACAGTATACCAGTTATGCTTAGAGTGGAGTTGGAAAGACTATCAGGATCCCCAGTGTCACAAATGTTTCTTGACTTATGTATAGCATTATCGAAGATAAGAAACAATCTTAAGGGAAGGAATTTTCCTTTAACTTCAGTGATGCTTTTAAAAAAAAAATATTCAGTTAGGAAATTAATTAAGAAACATTGGTGAAATTAAGGCCTGATTTGAGCAATCCAGTCGGTAGTAATTTCCACAACTTATTAGAACATCATCCCTAACTCTATTTTTTGAAAATTAACTTGATCATTTTTTTTTCTAAATATGTACCGTAAAACCCCATGTAATTTGTGCATCAGTCATTTGTATATTTTGCATACCTATGTAATTTGTGTGTCCTGAAAAAAGAGCTTCTACTCCTATATTTTGCTTGTCAAATTGGCACAATAGTTCAATTTTCTATTAAATAAACCTCTATCTCAGAAAAAACTTCAGTATTGTCCGATATTTCTTACAAAACTTATTATTACCTGCATGATTCTGAGCGGCCCAGATAAGGCCTCCGTCAGTTTGGGCATCTCATTGGATTTTTCCTCAAAGACAAAACAGCTCATGAGAGCACAGGTCTGTTGGGTTGTCAGATCATTGAACACACCGTTAAAGAGAAGTTCGGTAAGCAGGAGCTCATCCCCACTATAACAGGTACACATACATGTAAGAAAAACATCCCTCACAAGTCCTCAAACTAGTTCTATATCTAATGTCAAATTTATATTAGATGCCAACAACATTTCAATAAAGTAATTTGTATTCATTATCTTCTTGTGAAATTTGAAATTTCGTTTTTAAATCTTTGAAAAATTCTACCCATTTCATCATATTCTATTTCTTTCATAAATGGGCACGGTAACATAAAACCTTCATATCATTTTCTAATCATACAACATTAAAACAAGAATGACTTGATCAAAGAAAATATCTGAGATTGAAAACAATATTTAAATGATAAATTTCAAAAATAAGAAAGAATAGTAGAATCTTACCTGCTGATCTCACAAGCCACCCTGCCCTTTAGTTCTATGACATCAGAGGCAGTACAGTAACCAAGGCGCCGTAAGACCCGCTTGCGGCACTTTAATTCATCCATCTGCAGTAACGACTTCTTCTTCTTTAGCTCCAACTTAACGGCCTTCACATCATTCCCTACCTGTCGACACAGTAAGCTTTCATCAAACAATGTTAAATCACTTTTTTAAGTTTCAGAGATTTTCATGTATTTTGTGTACACAGGTAAGATTTGACTAAATGAAGTATTTATGATCTTGCACTAAAGAGGAAAGAATTCCAGGACATAAGCTATGTTGAAATCGGACACCTTCCATGGTCCTATTCAATGTATGACTTATGAAAAGATTCTTGTAACACAACCAATAAGTGTTTCTATGCGACGTTTCAGTGACTAGTACGATATGTACTCCATCACCTTCATCAGACAAATGACCAGTGAAGCGTATGTACACAAAGGTGTGGAATATGTATGAGTTGTCCACAACTCGATGTTGATTCGGCTATGCTGTAAGTGTCCCAAATGACTCTTTGTTCAACAATGCATGACCCTTCCCATTAGATTTGGACAACCTTGAATCTACCTCCTCTTGCTATAAATCAAGTATGATGATGTTTAACATTTATAGTTCTTGAGAAAAAGACTTGAACAACAGGGCCAATGTTGTTCTGTTCTCTGAATGATATGACCCAAAGTTTGAATCCCAAAACTTCCTGATCATACAGGTAATTAAAGTATGGACAATGAGATTGATGTCCCTTTCTAACAACCTACCTTTGCCCTCTCATACTCAGGGTAGTACTCTAGGTGGTACTTTTGTATAACAGCATTCATTGAACTTCCCCTAATACTCAGAATAGTACGATACACTTCGTTTATACTTGTGGAAGTACTTCTCTAGGTGGGGATGTTTGTAGTATTCTACCCCAATCTACCACTGGTAAAATGGTAGAACCACTCTAGGTGGGGATATTTGTAGTATTCTACCCCAATCTCCCACTGGTACTATGGTAGAACCACTCTAGGTAGGGATGTTTGTAGTATTTTACCCCAATCTACCACTGGTACTATGGTAGAACCACTCTGGGTAGGGATGTTTGTAGTATTCTACCCCAATCTACCACTGGTAAAATGGTAGAACCACTCTAGGTGGGGATGTTTGTAGTATTCTATCCCAATATACCACTGGTACTATGGTAGAACCACTCTAGGTAGGGATGTTTGAAGTATTCCACCCCAATCTACCACTGGTACTATTGTAGAACCACTCTAGGTAGGGATGTTTGTAGTATTTTACCCCAATCTCCCACTGGTACTATGGTAGAACCGCTCAAGGTGGGGATGTTTGAAGTATTCCACCCCAATCTACCACTGGTACTATGGTAGAACCACTCAAGGTGGGGATGTTTGAAGTATTCCACCCCAATCTACCACTGGTACTATGGTAGAACCACTCTAGGTAGGGATGTTTGTAGTATTCTATCCCAATATACCACTGGTACTATGGTAGAACCACTCAAGGCGGGGATGTTTGAAGTATTCCACCCCAATCTACCACTGGTACTTTGGTAGAACCACTCTAGGTAGGGATGCTTGTAGTATTCCACCCCAATCTACCACTGGGACTATTGTAGAACCACTCTAGGTAGGGATGTTCGTAGTATTCCACCCCAATCTACCACTGGGACAATGGTAGAACCACTCTAGGTAGGGATGTTTGTAGTATTCTATCCCAATATACCACTGGTACTATGGTAGAACCACTGTAGGTAGGGATATTTGTAGTATTCCACCCCAATCTACCACTGGTACTATGGTAGAACCACTCTAGGTGGGGTAGTTTGTAGTATTCCACCCCAATCTACCACTGGTACTATGGGAGAACCACTCTAGGTGGGGATGTTTGTAGTATTCTACCCCAATCTACCACTGGTACTATGGTAGAACCACACTAGATAGGGATGTTTGTAGTATTCCACCCCAATCTACAACTGGTACTATGGTAGAACCACTCTAGGTAGGGATGTTTGTAGTATTCCACCCCAATCTACCACTGGTACTATGGTAGAACCACTCTAGGTAGGGATGTTTGTAGTATTCTACCCCAATCTACCACTGGTACTATGGTAGAACCACTCTAGGTAGGGATGTTTGTAGTATTCTACCCCAATCTACCACTGGTACTATGGTAGAACCACTCTAGGTAGGGATGTTTGTAGTATTCTACCCCAATCTACCACTGGTACTATGGTAGAACCACTCTAGGTAGGGATGTTTGTAGTATTCTACCCCAATCTACCACTGGTACTATGGTAGAACCACTCTAGGTAGGGATGTTTGTAGTATTCTACCCCAATCTACCACTGGTACTATGGTAGAACCACTCTAGGTAGGGATGTTTGTAGTATTCTACCCCAATCTACCACTGGTACTATGGTAGAACCACTCTAGGTAGGGATGTTTGTAGTATTCTACCCCAATCTACCACTGGTACTATGGTAGAACCACTCTAGGTAGGGATGTTTGTAGTATTCTACCCCAATCTACCACTGGTACTATGGTAGAACCACTCTAGGTAGGGATGTTTGTAGTATTCTACCCCAATCTACCACTGGTACTATGGTAGAACCACTCTAGGTAGGGATGTTTGTAGTATTCTACCCCAATCTACCACTGGTACTATGGTAGAACCACTCTAGGTAGGGATGTTTGTAGTATTCTACCCCAATCTACCACTGGTACTATGGTAGAACCACTCTAGGTAGGGATGTTTGTAGTATTCTACCCCAATCTACCACTGGTACTATGGTAGAACCACTCTAGGTAGGGATGTTTGTAGTATTCCACCCCAATCTACCACTGGTACTATGGTAGAACCACACTAGATAGGGATGTTTGTAGTATTCTAACCCAATCTACCACTGGTACTATGGTAGAACCACTCTAGGTGGGGATATTTGTAGTATTCTCCCCCAATCTACCACTGGTACTTTGGTAGAACAACTCTAGGTAGGGCTGTTTGTAGTATTCTACCCCAATCTTACACTGGTACTATGGTAGAACCGCTCTGGGTAGGGATGGTTGTAGTATTCTACCCCAATATACCACTAGTACTATGGTAGAACCACTCTGGGTAGGGATGTTTGTAGTATTCTGCCCCAATCTACCACTGGTACTATGGAAGAACCACTCTAGGGGGGGATATTTGTAGTATTCTACCCCAATCTTACTCTGGTACTATGGTAGAACCACCCTAGGTGGGGATATTTGTAGTATCCCCAATCTACCACTGGTACTATTGGTACTATGGTAGAACCACTCAAGGTGGGGATGTTCGTAGTATTCTACCCCAATCTACAACTGGTACTATGGTAGAACCACTCTAGGTGGGGATATTTGTAGTATTCTACCCCAATCTTACTCTGGTACTATGGTAGAACCACACTAGATAGTGATGTTTGTAGTATTCTAACCCAATCTACCACTGGTACTATTGGTACTATGGTAGAACCACTAGGTAGGGATGTTTGTAGAATTCCACCCCAATCTACCACTGGAACTATGGGAGAACCACTCTAGGTGGGGATGTTTTTAGTATTCTACCCCAATATACCACTGGTACTATGGTAGACCCACTCTAGGTGGGGATGTTTGTAGTATTCTACCCCAATATACCACTGGTACTATGGTAGAACCACTCTAGGTGGGGATATTTGTAGTATTCTACCCCAATCTACCACTGGTACTATGGTAGAACAACTCTAGGTGGGGTCTGCGTAACAAACCTACCTTAGCTTTCTTTTCGTAATCCTTGTAGTATTCCTCCAGATTGGGGTCTTTGTGTAGTGGGTGGGAGTACATTCTGTGCTCAAATGCCTCAATTTTCTGATGATGAATAAAGTATATTGCATAAAATATCTATATCATTTAATTATAAAACACATTTTACTCTATGCCAATAACAGTTTTCCTTTACACATTTTACTGTCAGCTATTTGCCATTACAAAATTAGCATAAGGATCTTTTAGAGTAAAAGATTCTGACGTGATCTATTTTAGGAATACCAATACTAGATAAGATAAACTGTCTCATGGCCACATAAAGGGAATTTATCCAGCAACTGACCTTGACAATCTCCTTGAGACCTTTCTCCCTGATGCCCATGTCCTCTACGGGGTCGAGAAGTGGCACACCATCGGGGAACCTCTTCTCCACTTCCTGGAGAGACTTTGACACACTCTGTCTGTTGTCAGGTGGACGAAGGTCCTGGGGGATGTACAGTCTCACAGCACTGACTGCCTGGATCAGACTGGTTACCACGGGAACAACCTCAACAAAACAAACCATAAAACCACATAAAACATGGACTGAAATCAAAGAGTAAACACTCACTAACTAAAGATTCTCTGACCTATCTGACCATTTTTTGGTGGGCGTTATGTCCGATTTGTTCGATACCATAGCAATATACTGTAAAAACCATCTTAACTGAAAAACCCAGTATCATAACCCTCACCCTACCCCACCCACACAATAGCTGGATTTACGGTTCACACATATATCAACAATTACTGAAGTATAGATCTGGTTTCCATAGAACTCGATTTATTCAGTGTGTCCTGTTAAAAGACAAGATTAAAATCACATTTTTATGATGAAATATTGGTGCTAATGCCATTCCTTTAGTATTGTAATTATTTCTTTCTAGTCATTGAAGATAAGAATAAAAAGCTGTGAATTTCAAAAAAAATATGAATTTGTAACATATTGTTCATACCTGCATTTCACCGCGCGTGCCTGAGGAACACGGTTTTATAGAGGCTATATTACGTGAGCGGGCACTATCCTTGGTCAGGTTCAGTAAGACCTCGGCCACATACACTGCGTCTGCCACCTCTACTGACTATAAACACAATGTTTGATCATACATAGCATACAGTCTAGTATTGAAATGCGGACTCAGGTCTCAGTTGTCCACATACTCTAAGTGGAAAGGAAATGAAAATGGATCTTTTGAGTGGGATTGGTATTTGTTAACCAATGATATCTAGTCGGTAAGTAGGAACAGAACAATTTACCTGTCATCAATTAAATGTACAAGTTTTGTCAGATAAAGGAAAATATAAGGATAAAATACCTAGCAAATATATACTAACTTTATTTTTTATTTAATGTCTTTTTTTTCCAACATACACAATCCATATCCTTAGACTAATGATAGAGGAATATAAATTCTGCACTATATTGCGTATCAGAAGTGATGCAGGTTTTTTTTATTGTTTAACTGTATTTTATAATAGTATTCTTTGAACTGTCCTCCCTTTTAAAAGCATGTTACTGAGGGCATCTGCCATTAAATATTACAAATACAATACATGGTTGTCTCCCCTTACATTTTTGGTTGACAGTCCATAGATATAAATATGGATGGAATATGGAATATATCTTACCTTCTTCTGGTTTGACTTTTTCTGTAGGTTGACAAGTACTCCCCAGCCAAAGTCATGCTCTCCATTTTTCACCTTAAAAATATACAGGTTAATTCTAGAGTAGGGGTAAAATTGCTGTAAAACAGGACAGAGATTTTATAGATGTGTTTTGTATATAAGTTTGCCTTTGCCTTTCTTACAAATTGGGTTTTTTACAACATGAAGATGTATTTCGGGAAAAACCTCAAAAATTATCTGAGTTATATCATTTAAAAATACACAGAATCAGTGATGCAGAATGATTCTGTCATCTGGTCAACATTTCACTTATCTGCTAGTTTTGTTGTGTATGTTTTGAAAAGTATTCATTTGAATCGCATACAGGTAGTTAACGATGAACAATTTACTAATTTAAACATGTATATAATAATTATGAAACAATGTCATGAGAAAGACAGAAGGTACCAGATATTGAGTTGTCTTGATAACCCTACCTGGCTGTAAGATTTGCCTTGATAACCCTACCTGGTTGTAAGATTTGCCTTGATAACCCTACCTGGTTGTAAGATTTACCTGGATAAACCTGCCTGGTTGTTAGATTTACCTTGATAAACCTGCCTGGTTGTAAGATTTACCTGAATAAACCTGCCTGGTTGTAAGATTTACCTCAATAAACTTGTCTGGTTGTTAGATTTACCTTGATAAACCTGCCTGGTTGTAAGATTTACCTTGATAAACCTGCCTGGTTGTAAGATTTAACTGGATAAACCTGTCTGGTTGTAAGATTTACCTTGATAAACCTGCCTGGTTGTAAGATTTACCTGGATAAACCTGCCTGGTTGTTAGATTTACCTGGATAAACCTGCCTGGTTGTAAGATTTAACTGGATAAACCTGCCTGGTTGTAAGATTTAACTGGATAACCCTGCCTGGTTGTAAGATTTAACTGGATAAACCTGCCTGGTTGTATGATTTACCTGGATAACCCTGCCAGTTTGTAAGATATACCTGGATAAACCTGCCTGGTTGTAAGATTTACCTTGATAACCATACCTGGTTGAAAGATTTACCTTGATAACCCTGCCTGGTTGTTTGATAACGCTGCCTGGTTAAAGATTTACTTTGATAAACCACCAATGTTGTAAGATTTACCTTGATAACCCTGCTAGGTTGTACAATTTACCTTGATAACCCTGCCAGGCTGTAGCTTTTACCTTGATAACCCTGCCAGGTTGTAAGAATTACCTGGATAAACTTGCCAGGTTGTAAGATATACCTGGATAAACTTGCCAGGTTGTAAGATATACCTTGATAAACCTGCCTGGTTGTAAGATTTACCTTGATAACCCTGTCAGGTTGTAAGATTTACCTTGATAACCCTGCCTGGTTGTAAGATATACCTGGATAAACCTGCCTGGTTGTAAGATTTACCTTGATAACCATACCTGGTTGAAAGGTTTACCTTGATTACCCTGCCTGGTTGTTTGATAACCCTGCCTGGTTAAAGATTTACTTTGATAAACCTCCAATGTTGTAAGATTTACCTTGATAACCCTTCCAGGTTGTAAGATTTACCTTGATAGCCTTGCCAGGTTGTAAGATTTACCTTGATAGCCTTGCCTGGTTGTAAGATTTACCTTGATAAACCTGCCTGGTTGTAAGATTTACCTTGATAACCCTGCCAGGTTGTAAGATTTACCTTGATAACCCTGCCTGGTTGTAAGATTTACCTTGATAAACTTGCCAGGTTGTAAGATATACCTGGATAAACCTGCCTGGTTGTAAGATTTACCTTGATAACCATACCTGGTTGAAAGGTTTACCTTGATTACCCTGCCTGGTTGTTTGATAACCCTGCCTGATTAAAGATTTACTTTGATAAACCTCCAATGTTGTAAGATTTACCTTGATAACCCTTCCAGGTTGTAAGATTTACCTTGATAACCTTGCCAGGTTGTAAGATTTACCTTGATAGCCTTGCCAGGTTGTAAGATTTACCTTGATAACCCTGCCTGGTTGTAAGATTTACCTTGATAACCATGCCTGGTTGTAAGATTTACCTTGATAACCATGCCTGGTTGTAAGATTTACCTTGATAACCATACCTGGTTGTAAGATTTACCTTGATAACACTGCCTGGTTGTAAGATTTACATTGATAACCATACCTGGTTGTAAGATTTACCTTGATAACCCTGCCAGGTTGTAGGATTTACTTTGATAACCCTGCCTGGTTGTAAGATTAACCTGGATAACCCTGCCAGGTTGTAAGATTTACCTGGATAACCCTGCCAGGTTGAAGATTTACCTTGATAACCCTGCCTGGTTGTAAGAAGGGCAGTAAGTACTGTGGTTTCTGTATATACAGTAGAAGCTCCTTGCCGAGGTTGTCCAACTGTTGTCTTATTTTAAAGTAGGGTCCGACCTGGTCCTCATTTGGAACCTCTACGTTAGCATAGTCCTCCTCCAACTTCTTTAATTCTGACAAAATAAACGATTTGTCTCAATATAGTACCCCATACTAAAAACAAAGTCTAGACAGAAATTGTAGTGACGATTTGACAGAATATTAAAGTACATTGTCATTGCTTAAGCTATACGTTTTCCCCTAAGAAATAATAGAACTTGAGCAAAAATAAAGATGAAGGTAATTCTGCTGATTTCCAAAATAAAGTCAGAAGTCTCCTTACAAAATAGGAAGAATTGGCAAGTGTGCATAGTAGTACCACAGAAATACACTTCAGGATTATATTCAATATGGCAACTCTTAAGGGACCAAATATTTACAAGAGGTGGTTGCTAGATCTATACTTACTTTCACATAGATCGGGAATAGCTGCGTAGTTCTGGAATTGATAGAAGGATCGCTCCAGCATGTACTCCGGATTGATCTCCTCCACTCGCAGCAGGTTCAGCACCATGTTGTAGGTCAAGTGGAAGGCAGAGTTCAGGGGGTCAGCCAGGCCCTTTATACACATATAAATAATAATGTAACAGTGACAGCCAGGCCCTTTATACACATATAAATAATAATGTAACAGTGACAGCCAGGCCTTGTAAAAACATACAGTATTAAACGAAACTGACGCGTCATGTACATTCATTATTAAAATAATATCTTCTGGACCTCGTCAGCTACAATTCTGATATGGGGCTGGTTGAGCCAAGTGGCATACAAATTCAACTAACCCAGTGGGCCCCTCTTCCTGCTAAACCCTAAGTATAACCCCTCCTGGGCAGCAAACAGGCAAGCGAGTGAACAGTTACCTTAACAATAGTTTTCCCTGCTTGAGGACTCATCTTTTCGTCAACCATCAGAATGACAATTCCACGGTCATCAATGCCTCTTCGTCCAGCACGACCACTCATCTGGATGTACTCTCCCGAAGTTACCTACCACAGAAAGTTACTTATTACTTTTGCACTGTTTTACACAATCTTTTCCTTCCTGTCAGAAATAAAAGTGTTGATGTTTCTTTCAAATCATATGAATCAACAGTTAAAGCCATGTATTATGTAACTGTCCCTCATTTTCAATAAGGAGGCTCCAACAGTATCAAGCATGAGAATATTTTAGATCTTTATGTTCCTGTTAATTATGTTTTATTGTTTATAGTATATCTACTCAACAACTGATCAGCATGATACACACCCATCGGAAATCTTTCCCATCAAATTTCCTTGCACTAGTGAACAGTACCGTCCTGGCTGGCATGTTGAGCCCCATAGCAAACGTCTCTGTAGCAAAGAGTGCCTGAAATAGTAAGATAACTATTTTATTGAACACATTTTGTTTATTACATTGCCACAGCTCATAGACTTTTATCTTGTAGCTGTTATGAGATTTTGATTTAACTCGGCAACTTACCGAAGGTCTCTCTTACTATTTTTTTCATTTTTATTTAGTTCACATAAAATCATAACACAAATCAAGAAGTAGATAAGCAATAATTTTACCAAAACCTGCTGCAAAATTAACAATATCTATACAACTATTTTAGACCCTGTTTAGAATTCCGACAACTTTTCTCCAGATACCAGAGATGGAATCTGTACCTTCAAATCTTGTACTCATACCAGTCCTTTCAATATTTCACATCCCAAAAACCTGCATGATACCCCCGCCCCTGTATCAAAACAGATCCAGTATTATACCCCTTTCATAACATTTCTAATTTCTTCCATTAACATATATACTAAAAAAATAATTTCCTGTAACAAAAACGAAACATGCCACAACACACATAGACAACCGGTACCTTAATGAGTCCTTCTGAGAAGAGGATCTCTATGGTTTCCTTGAGCAGGGGCAGTAGACCAGAGTGATGGATGCCCACACCTTTCCTCAGTAGTGGCAGCACATGTTCCACCTAAAAGTGACAAAGGGGAGAAAACTCATGAATGAAACCATAAAAACACAAATCAACAATGATGTCATATTTAATCTCTTATATTTTACATTTTCATGATTTATTGATTTAAATTTTTCATTTCACTAGTATTAAATGACCTTTTAACTCGGGCATTCAAAAATTATCCACTAAAACAATTTTAATGAACCAATTTACAGTCAATATTCAAAGCAATTTTAATCAGCTATGAAAATAGTCAACAACGTACCTGTGGTAATTTTTTGTCATCGTCAGACAAGTTGTCTATCGCATTGTTGAAGACCTCTTCTACTAACGTTTTTTCTTCCTCTGAAACATCATCAAGATATTTAATCACCATGTAAACAGTTTTTTCACAATTAAAGTTGAACAACAGATGTATAAAAAGAAATTTAATTCCCTAAAGTGTAACAGCCAGTCAGGATTCTTTTTATTCAATTTTAAACATAAAATAGCAAAAGAAATTACCACTTACCAACAATATATGTAACACTTGTTAGATTTAATATTAGCATTAACATCAAACAAATGATATATGAAGAGTTCTTCAACTCAATACATTTTTTAATCAATTGATACTCCTTCTATAACTTAGGAAGGATAGTTTAATAATCCTCCTTTAAGTTTCCTTCCACCTAACAACATATGTATAATTCTGTTTTAACACACAGAGCTTACCTGTATTGAAGTCTAGCTTTGCCATCTGCATGGCATAGGCCTCACAATCTTTTTTACTGAAACTAAACACAATCACAGGGGCAAAGCTCCTCTCCATTATCATCTTCACAATCTTAAAGCAGTTTGATTCGTTGCCTGAAAATAAAGATATTTGTATCTTATGAAATATTGAAGTTATAAAGTTATAATTTCTAATAATACCAAAGGAGAAGCAATTCAATAATTTGCCCCACTTTCCTCTTAATGGGCCCATCCCCTCTACCTCCATACCCTTTATTTATATACAACATTCAAACTTCTTAGCTTTACAATGATTCACACCAAATTTGGTGAAAATCTCTTCAGACATACACATGGAAAAACTTTTCGAAATCTATTTCACTTTTACAACACAGAATCCCCTTGCTTAAAGGATGCACCAAGTTTAATATCTTTGAAATGTCTTTGATTATCTGCTTGATTAATGTATAAAAGTGATTGTAAGCCTTTGTTTTTGTTTCACAATTATAACTAATACTATTATCCATATGTTGTAAAGCCCTTTAGAGTAATTTTACAAATTATATAGGGCGCTATATAAATGTTGTATAATATTACTTTTATTTTCCAGCCTTTTTCGACCACATGTTGTTTTAGACTTTAAAATAAAAAGTTGTTGACTAATGTCGCATTAATACAGGCACTATACCATACCACAATAATTAGCTCACTAGATCTTTAGGACTAGGTTTATAAAATATAAATAATCTGCATTGTAATCGGAAAATAATTTTTGAAGGATTTATAGGGTTTCATATTTTTAAAACTTCTATCATATGATTCATCATAATCAGCATATTTCCCAAAGACCACAATTCTCATTTCGCTGTACACACCTTTTGCTCCACCTCGTCGTCCCCATTTATCCCCCTTGGACGCATCACCTGAGTCACGTAACACAGACATGGCTGTGTTAAAGTTCTCTTCTCGAAATTCACCCTACAAACAAATAGTTCACAGAGGTTTTATGATATACAAGTATACAATGACTAAATGCATTGCGTTATTACTTTTTGGTGTGATATTTATTTCAAGTTATTGTTTAAGTTAGGTTTTTAGTTAAAGTTAACATCCATAGTTCTGCAGTATGTATAACAGACTCACACAAGTATTACAAAAACATAAGTCTCGAGTCTGATCCTATACAGCTTCGACTATACCACAATTTTGAGAATAACATAAAGTTATTTCCATTGCATACTTACATTTTCATCCACAACAAGATGTATGCCGTCACCTCCAGATGGAAAAATGTAGTGTTGTAGTGGGGTAGGTCTGTATTCTGTATACACCACATGACAGGGCTGTAATGAGACAAAATGGCAAGCTCAGACATTGGATTATACTTCATACTTCAGATACTTTCTTGGCTTTGGTTTCATTTATCTAAGATACGTGAATTCTAAACACAAGCTAACACTCTTTAGAAAAAAAAATTGTAATGAAAGAGAAAAATATTCAATGTGATTCCTCCAAATGTGCTCAGTATAGTCTAACAAGAGGCCAAAGGGCCTTAATACTCACAAGAGTTCAAAAAAGTTGAGAACTGAATTAAATTTCATATAATGTATTACTATTATATACATCTCCACATCTCGAATGGCACACCATTGAGTATAAAGCACAAGATTTGTAATTATCTAATATACACAGAGTCATTCGATGCAGTCATTCCTGAGAGAAGAAGTCCAAAAATGTCTCGGCCAATCAGAGGCCAGGATGTCCAACTTGAATTTTTTTATCGGCACCGAAAGTAAGAACACTTGTTCTGGACCTCATATGAAACAATTGTACCAAGTTTGGAGTCAATAGCTTGAAACATTCTTAAGGAGAAGTCGAAAATGTCTCGGGAAGTGAAAAAATTGCTGCGTCGTTTGCTTCGGCAATTTGTTTGTGTATTCTTCTGAGTCGTCAAAGCACTTTACCATCCAGGCAAGTGGGCCCTAACAATTTACATATTAAAGCGTTTTGATGAGCGAGACTACCTGCTGAGAAAATTGGGCAAACCCCACAACTTTCATATTTGACTTCGATTAGTTTCTCTTCTTTTGTAAATAACATTTTGTAGAGGTGGAACATAAGAATATTTTGAGAATATTTGGAATGCGAGACACACAAATTTCGACGTGTGCATGTCACCTAAGGTAGTCAAATTTGTACGGGATTTATTTAGAACATGCATGAATGACGCACATTTCAGCGTGAATGGGAACACTGATGTTCAATTGTTAGTGCACGACGAAGAACGAAGACAGAGGGCAATAGCTCAAATGAGCAATCATGCGAGCTCTAAAAAACATGGTCTAATGGGTATACAGACAGGTTCCTACAGTTGTTAAGAGATAGGTTGACAATGGATGGATACCAGATACAGCTCCATCACCAAAGTGCCTATGACAAGTGAGCCAAAAACATTATATCTACTGTCTGGTGCCCGCTGATGGCTTATGACATACCAGTAGTATGTCAGAGTGGGCAAAGTTACCTGTTTGTGCAGATGACAGATCCACTCAGCAAACTGGCGAGCGTTAGGGATAGTAGCTGACAGGAACACATAATGGACGTTATCAGGAAGTAGGATGATCGTCTCCTCCCAGACCACACCCCTCTCTGGTAAAACATCAGGGAATACCAGGTATATCAAATATAATACAGTGTCAGTACTATAAATCTACACAAAATGTTATTGTTTGTACTTACTGGTATACCAGTAAATGTTAGGAACAAAGAAGGGAATGGGGATGAATGGCATTTCACCCCAAATAAGTGCAAGTGAAATTGTTCACTCCCAGTATCTCCACAATACTATATTCAAAAAAATAATATACATTGGAATTCTTAGAAATTTGAAAATAATTGCTCCAGTCTTTTTACTACCTCAGTCCTTTCCAATGTAACCATCCTCACAATTAAAATCTGTATTCAGTTGCTTTCACTTATATCTATCATTGTTATCTTTCACTTACATTTATCATTGTTATCTTTCACTTATATTTATCATTGTTATATTTATATATGTAGGATTTACAACACAGCATCAGAGAAGGGTATTTATCACAACTTACCTTTATCACGCATATAATGAATTTCATCAAATACGACCCAGCCAACTTCCCTCATGATCTCTGAACCTCTGTACAACATACTCCGTAGAATCTGTAGAGTAACCAGGCAGGAATCAACATAAGTACACAATGACACACACTCAAGTCACAGCACATCTTTAATAAATCTCAAGAAATATTAAATAAGAGGTCTACGGTGTCTGTATTGTTTATCCATTTTTAAATAATAATGAAATAGATATATTTTAAGCTGAAACACTAATATCAGCAAATTATCAGATTATACTAGTTATACTTTAACTTTACATTCTTTTGAACAATAAACGTGTCATTCATTTGAACCATAAACTTGTCTTTAATAGAAGTTTGTCGAAATCACATTTGATTCATGTAACAAGGAATGTGAGTCAAGGTAATTTATTTGGAGTATTTTTTCACTTTCTACAAGCCAAATTATTTAACATGTTTAAGTCTGACCCATATGGCCTTGAATGTATGTCAATTTTATAGCAAGAAAACAACTAGACACAGACTACGGATACCACACCTTGGCATAAGCTAATAGGCACTTTGTGTACCAGGAGAGGGAAATGTTTGAGAAAGATGACATTTCCCTGAACTTGTATCCCACAGTTCCTTGTGTGAGGATACCTGTTGTCACGACAAGACATTTCGATGATGGGCTGATTGTGACATAGTTTTACCTCTGTTGTCATGACGAGACAGCTAGCAGTGGGATTAATTGTGACATCACCAGTCATGAGCCCCACATCCTGAAACTCCTCAAACAGCTCCCGGTATTTCTGGTTACTGAGGGCCTTGATGGGAGTGGTGTAGATCACACGTTGTTTGTCCCGCAGTGACATGGCTATGGCGTACCTAAAACATTATGTAACATCGTATTTTAAAGTCAGTCATATTTTTTTCTTTCTTTTTAATTTTATTATCCTTTTAGAAATACATCTGGGAAACATATCTTGTAAGGCTAGGTCCATATATATATAAATTTTAAAATAAATGAATAAATTGAATAAATTTTAATGTGAATGAAAAGACATGGCAACTTAATTGGAGTTCAAGAACAAGTACAGAGCTTAAAGATACATAAACTTGTAAAGCACAAATCATAGATATTAGAACCTAGTTAACAGGAAGTCCTAACTTAGACAACTTTGTCCGAACTCTTTATCCTCTTGAATGTTTTCCTTATGAACTCAGTCTTGAAAGTTGTTTAAATTGGTGATACAACACATTGTACTTGGACCATATTTTTCTGGACCAGAAAGATAGCAAATTTTACTGTTTGCCTATTTAATACATTAATTAAACAAAACATGAATATTGCAAAGAATTTAATCAATATTGCATAAAATATATGCCCTTTTATTACAAAACTTATTCAGGGAGTGCTCACAAGATAATTCCAGGTCAATTTTTTTCAAGTGGAGTACTCACACAGCGACAACAGTCTTGCCAGCAGACGTATGTGCAGACACCAGCACTGATTGGTTGTTTTCCAGGCATAGCAGAGCCTCCTTTTGGAACGGATCCAAGATAAAAGGATACTCCTTGGCAGGTTTGGCTGATACAGCCTTCAGGGGAGCAAACTCCGCTTCTGGTGGTATGGCAACCTAACAACAGAATTAAAACCTTAAACAGATATTTACTTATAGATCTACATTTATAGAGTATACATTGAAACAATGTTTGTATTAAAAAAATGGACCAGCAACCATCCATCAGCGAAGGTCACATACGGTACTTGGACAAAGGGTTTCTTTTATTTTCTTACAAAGCAAATGTAAATAGTGATCTGATTTTCCTGTATTGTGACACTTCTATTTACAATATTTTCTGTGCATTACACATTTGGTCACTTTTACGATAACATTTTAACAAGGACAAAACTGACCAATAGTCAGTTGACGTCTCAAACCAACGAGTTTGACCTCACCTCATGTTGACAGGCTTCCACAGTGTCTACTTTATGGACTTGAATCCTGGGCATAACATCTGTCTGCCTGTAATATACAAAGATTTACAACATGATTGTCAATTTGAAAAGGAGAATCATCTATTTGATGGTATCACTTTCTTGGTTTGGTTGTATTTATCTTTGATCGTGTTAGGTCAGTTTCAAAAATCTAAGGAACACATTACAGCGACACCTGTCTAATCTAACATCCATGTAAGACAAATGCTAGTCGTTTCGGTAACAAGTCGTTTGGGGGGTCCCGAAGTTGTTTCGCGAGTCCCAAAGTCGTTTTGGGACATGACACAAGATGTTTCGGGACTTAATCAAGTCGTTTCGGGACATCTACAATTTTCATTTATAAATTACATTTCGCTTCCATTTCATAAAAAGTCCTGTAAATACACAAGTATGGTTTCAGACTATGACCTGTGTCACAACTTACCCATGCTTAGGGTCATTAATGTTAACAGATTGCTAGTGCTTGAGGGGATACCTACATGTACCAACATTTACCCGATTGACAGTGTGTTGTTACCTGGTGAAACTAATCTCATTATTAAATACAGATCTAGAGGAACTTATGAAATTCAACATTCAATTTCTTTCGTTATTAATAGGTTGATATTTGATATTGTAATACGTGTTATATGTTTTCAATTCACTATATTCTCCATTATTGACATTAAGAGACGAATAAGTTAACATTGTGTCTAAAATTGTTTTAAGCATTTTATTATTGCTATATTGAAATCAAATTTCACGAAAGTAAAAACATGAAACACGTAGAATATATTTTAGACATGTGCATCAATTCATTAAATCCAGCAATATATTTTGAACGATGTTTTTATGTTGTGTATATGTGTCTGTGTGAATATTATATATATTTATTCATGTTTTATAAAAATCATATAATGGTAAATGTATATATTGTATGACGGAAAAATGCTATGATAAGTTGTAATAACTTTTATCCAATCGATTGTTTAAACTTAAAAAAATAATAATCCCAAAACGACTTTTGACATGTCCCAAACGACCCAAGAAAAGTCCTGAAACGACTTGTTACCGAAACAACCTGACACCTGTAAGACAACATATTATATCAACTTGTCTCCTCGGACGCTGTGTGACAGTATATTAGAAATTCCAACCCTGTGGGACAAAGCATATTGAAGATTAACCAGTCTACTCCGACACTCTGGGAGACGGTAAATAAATGAAATAGTGAATGAACTTATAACAAGGGTGTTATTTATTGCACCGTTTTGCTATGCATGTATTAAAAAGTTTTGTTTTTAATCAAAGATTTGAACAAAAAAATGTATAACTTCAAATTATTACTAATTTAAAAATAAATTGTGTATCTGAGATATATCTGCATTCATAATAACAAAGTTTGACTGTAGTATGGTAGCATTCAGTCTGTTAAATTTACCAAGTACATGAACTGATGTTGTCAAATGACCGGCATTACAATCATGATGTGATATTTACCCCAAGTCTTGTGGAATGGCCTTGGCTTTCTTTGTCGGATTGTCTTCATTATCGTCGTTGTTTTCTGCCGATCTTTTACCCACAATGCTCTTTAGTAGATCATCAGTTCTATAAAAGGGATACAAAGTCATGTTTCTTTCATTACATATTTGTCTTTTGCATGATAGTAAGAGAGATCTATGTATAATTGAACAGATTATATCAATGTTGAGATCTTCAGTGTTCATGAACAAATTTGAATATTTCCGTCAATAAAAACATCCTGGCAGAGGCAAATTCAGAACAATGCTAGAAACAGTCTATATCGTCATTCTGATGGAGACAATAAGAGATATGTTATGATAACACTAAGTCATTGAGACAGGAAACTCATACATTTGACTAAAATCATATCTGAGAAGTACTAACTACTATGCTGGAAAGAACCCCAAGATACTTAGAGGGTTTAATCCCTAAAGAGGCCCTGCTTAGGGACTATGGTGGGTTGGAGATAATTCCTAATGGAATTAATTTTCAGTCATCTGTTCAGAGTTTAAGTATAACAAGAAACATCCAGACCACCATTTGACAAAATGGTGAGTGTCAAGTTTATCAACCAATATAATTAGTTGAGTCTTGACAAGAGTCAATGTATCTAAACCTACTCTTCATGAGTATGTGTCACAGCAAAAGTTGTTATAAAACAGTTACAACCTAAATTCCACTGTGAAGGCATTTTTACTTTGATTACTTGTATTGCAGTAGGAAGATACTAGTGTGCTCCAAACAAACACCCCCTAGCTTTCCTGTCTGCTGCTTTTCCACCTGACTTGTAAAGTTTCCACTACACTGAAGCTAGAATGTGACCATCATCTTATTTACAATAAAAACCTGCTGCACTACTCCCCTTATTTTAAATGCATTGTGTCCTCAAACACCAAAACCTAGATTCTAGCTCTCAACACAAGGACAGCCATCAAATCATTTGAGACAGGAAGGGAGTTATATGCTTTCACTGCATATCGAACCCTAGCAACCCCCAGCTTACCAGTTTACCACTCTACCAATCGAGTTAAAAGGAAATTCTCTCTAATGCAAAGTTATGAAAGCAACTGTATTACTGGCCTATGTGTAGTAGAACTGGACTTTTGTTGGTTTGTTTGTTTGTTTGATTTTGTTTAAGTCCTATTAACAGCTAAGGTCATTTAAGGACGGCCTCCCCTGTGTGCAGGATGCATGCGTGTAGTGAATGTGTGTGTATTTTGGGAGGCTGCGATATGTTCGTGTTTGTCTCCTTGTGATAGCGCGTAACTGATGCCTATATAGTGCTATAGTGCTACCTCACTGAAACATACTGCCGAAGACACCCAGCAGGACGCCCCACCCGGTCACATTATACTGAAAACGGGTGAACCAGTTGTCCCACTCCTAATTTGCTGAGCGTTAAGCAGGAGTAGAAACTACCATTTTTAAAGACTTGGGTATGTCTCGGCCAGGGGACAGAACCCAAAGCCTTCCTCACATGGGCGAACGCTCAACAAATGGCCCAAAGTGAGGCATTGTCAAGGGAGACATTAGGAAGAGGAAAGTTATTTAGAAAGGAGAGAAGAGATAAGGTCCCAAATTTAGTCGCCTCTTACGATCATGCAATTGGGGGCAGGAAAACTGGACTTGGGTCTATCGATGGCAACCAGGTACCCAGCTCAATTGGTAGATAATCTGTCTAAGAGTTCAGGGGGTCCATGGATTGAATCCCTTTCTGGCTGTGCATTTTTCTCTTCTCCAGTTATAGTGTTGCCTGTGACCAACCCTTGTTTCAAGTACCAATACTAATGGGTGAATGCTTGGCAAGGGTATATCCTCGTGTCATGTGTTATTGCACCCTTAAGAAGCAACATTGACTTCATACTCATATCAACAGAAAACAGTTGAAATTACTGAGGACTGTGAAAAACATAAAACATGTGTACAATCAAATAATGGAAGCAAAATGACCAATTAAAACCTTCTTTTTTTTTAAATACCAACAAACATTTGTCAACAAATTTCACCTGCCAGAAGTAGCCATCGATCAGGTTTCCGTGCCTTGAATTTGATTCAGAGTTCAAAGAAAAACAACACCAATACAATAGAAAGAAATTCTCCATGGTGGCTAGCACGAAAAATGCTTTTCTTGTTATTTCGAGACAAGTTGTCAATACAACAAGTTGTTATTGGTTGAATCTAAGCAGGGCACCGGATGTTTTAAAAATTGTACGTTGTTCTGATGACATGTAAACACTGGATTAAACTTGCTGACATCCCATGGTCATCTCTTCTCATTATTGATAAAATACTTCTATGGCCGGACTTGTGAATCCTATTTTAAAGAATCCATCAACTGGGATATGCTGAATTTCACTGATCTTTATGGAAACTACTGTTGACTGGACGTTGGATCTCCACCCCACTGTATTCAGTATCATATAAGAATGTTGCCTTCGCACCTTGTCAGTGGCGATAAGGTGTGACTTCATTTGCATACGATACTAAAACTTGTGTTGCATGATTTGGGGCAACATCCTAACTTAGATAGGGCAACATCTTAGATGCAGGTTGGATTTGCAGACAAGTGGGATCATGACTAAAGCAGATCCTAGGCTAAAAGGGAGCAGTGTCCTATGAACAGCCAGCATGACATTTGAGTGTACCTAAAAACCTTGTCGGGTTAACTTGCTCTCGTACATTCAATAGACTTCATAAAAGACTGGGTCAGGAATGAAATATATCAGTTTTTTTAGAGATAGGTTCTTTTTGAGTACGATAAAAAGTGAATAAAGCAAAATTGCACATCTATTTATGATTCTATATGAGTTTTTATAATTCAAAAGATTTCCTGTCAAACTTCTGGTAATTACTAATTTTCATGTTAGTTCACAGACAATGACCAAATGTCTAAAATATCCTTGTGTAGTATCAAGCAGGTAATGTAGGTACGACGTACAGCTTGATAAAATGGCAGTGCGGATATACCAGACGATAACCAAACCTGGGATGATGGTTGGATTTGGACAGTGGTAATTATAATCTGCCACAGAATTAACATATTTGAAATCAACATGCTGCTTTTAACTATGCCGTATGCTTGGAATAATCCCTCAAAAGGAACTCTCCCTCTTTTGAGGGAATATTGGGCCTGAATGGACAAAAATTACCATGCCCAGGTAGAGCCAATCTTGAAAGAAAACATAACAGTATTAACACCGTCTTGTCAGTTATGGTGATTTTTGGAAACATTTAGAACAATTATTAACATAATGTTCATAAATATTATATCTGTATTAATATCTTAACCGTTTTATCCATATACAGATGAGGCAATTACAAAATGTATGGCTGTGGTTTCACTTTTTGTTGAACTGACGCTGTTATTTCTTTGAAAATTTCAAACGAATAAGAAGGAAACTGAGGTCAGAATATTATCATTACCTCTGAGCGTCGGTCGTATTTGAATCTGTGGTTTCTTTGACAGGCTCTTTAGTGTCACTGTCAGGCGCGGCTACCTCTGTTTTCTCTTCAAACACATTGAAAAGATCATCACCAAAGGCGTCTGCCATGATGTTGACCCATGTGTTTGAAGTTCGGCAGTAAATATGGATTTTAAAATATATAATTTTTAAATAAATCATAATAGGTATATAACACGACTTGATGTAATGTTAAATAATTATTTGAAGACGATCAAGGGTAAAATGTATTTCTTAAAATGTATTTACTGTTTTACTGTGATAACCTCAAAAGTTTTTTAAACGAAATTTATTACCAGAATTATTATTTTCAGTTAGATATTCCTTTATATCGTAATTTTGGTATTTAATTGACATAATGGTTTCAAAATACATAGTTTATTTCATTTATTTAATTTAAAATACAAATTTTTGAAATGATGCACGCGACATCACGAGTGACGACAACACCATGGCGGACAAGATGAATTTGCTTGCGTGGATGCTGTTCACATGCCACATTTCCTTGGTGTTTTCAAACGAACTTGCCAGAGGTATGAGCCAATTTATTTTTTTGTTATACTTGCGTTAATGCTTGTCTTCGATATTGTAAATGTGTAGTCCATTGATTTTGTAAAAAGTGATAACCGGAGTGATACCCCACAGGCACAGATCAGTGCCGCTGGTCAAACAGCCTCATTTGTCGATGCCGGTCATTATACATACAACTTGGCTGTTTTCGCGGCCGTTTGAAAGTGGTTAGCACAGATAATGATCCGCGTTAAACGAAGATATTTTGCCTAGTTTTGGGAGGACGTCAAAATCAGCTAAAATTACGCCGGTTTGCCGGAGTTGTATAAAATAAATGTCGATTAACCAATAATTAAATAATTAACTGTTATAATGTAAGGGTTCTTGAAACCCAACATGTGTACTGTAAATTTAAAAAAAAAGAAGGAAAAAACATTCTCTAGATGTCGAATTGCACTGCTCTTTAATTGAAGGATAATGAAATTTGAAAGCGTCTTGCTATGTATATATTCGTATATATTTTTCTATGAGAGGCTGGAGAGGTACCGTACATTTAAAATATCTTCATATACTGCAATCATTAAGCCTTTTTTATTGTGTTCTTCAAAAAGAATGCTTCAATATTATAGAAATTGAAATATGAATGGAACAAGTGATGCACATGTACTCAAGTTCAAAAAAGCCAACTGAACCCATTGAAATTTGTATTTTCTTGCATTCCCGTCATGTGTTTTCTACCACTTCTATTTTATAAATTTACAAGGATAAACCTGCAGTATATAAATATGAGCATGGTCTCATCAAGGGCATAACTACTAAACCATACAACACTAAGTTGATGTTTCTCAATAAATCTATATTCAAGTATGTGTCAAACACATGTTGCCTCTTTTCTAGTAACAGATGTCTTATTCTTTGTTAATAAAAATACAGTATTTGCTTGGTGACATCTACAGCTTATTTTGAATACATATACTAGTATTATATACTAGTGTATTTTAATACATTTGCAAGATGAAGCAGATTTATATCATTATAAAATCATAAAAATATCAACTTTCATCATTTTTATTTGACGTCATACATGATGGAACAAGTTCACATTAACAAGAAACACCTGCACAGAGACAAATCAAGGAAACCTATTTCGACTTATCTGATAAATAAAGCTAGTATATCATGTTCGTAGATAAAATTCATATTGCAGTTATCTGTATTCCCTTAAAGGGGCTATTTAGGAAAGTCACAACCTGAAAATTGAGCCGATACTGAAAATATATCTCCTAACGAACGTTTTTGTAGTTGATAATGACCTGACCTGACACCAACGTCCAGTGTGGTCAGTTTCATCTTTTGAGAAAGCTGGTGATAAAATAGCTACCGACTGAAATAGCGCAATATCCCGGTCTTTCAGTGAGAAATAAACATGTACAGCACTACGCTGTCGAACGACAACACAGTGCCAGTTACGAGTCTGAGTTCACACATAACACATTCTTGAATTTACACATTACATCGCAAGTAAGAAATTCAAGTATTATAATATATACCTCTAATCAGATATTTCTGTTCATATTTGGATTTGAATAAAAAACAAACAGGATTAATTAGAACATGCACACTCTGAGAGGGTGTCGCATGGAGGATTTCAAACCGCAGAAAGTATCATAACAATAGATCACTCGATCATTTATAACGATGTTTGAGGTTAAGATGATGTTGGAAGATGATTTTGATTCAGAATAAATGCATGTACTTGTATTCCAGAGAGGCTAGGTGAATAAAGCGAGAAGTTACCTTCCCTCCTCGGCTGGAAAGGCATTTTTGTTAGCTAGAAATTCAGCTGCAGCTAAAACGTACGGCTGTATAGTTAAGGATTTAAAAATGCCAAGAAAACATTGTCTCTTGTCAATTTCTCGACATGAATTGTTTATAAGGAGTATCAAACTATATATAGAATCATGAAAAATTTTGTGACTACGTTATGTATATTTTTTTACTTCACATAATTGTCCCTATAACGTATCGGATGTATTAGAGGAGGGATGTTGTTTTGTCAATATTAACTGGTGTGTTGTTTACGAGTTTACCACTTCTTGTTTAGGGCAATATATTTTACTGTCCCATTAACATTCATACTTGTCATGGTGTTTATTTTGCAGGATGGGGAGATGGCATAGCCTGGGTGAAACTAGATGATGGACTGACTCAAGCAAAGACAGAGTAAGTGTTGGCGACTATAAAGCATCCAAATTAGGGTTGGTCCAGATGTAAAATATTGGATGGAAGGGACAATAGGGGATTAGAGAGCTTAGAATGTTAAATTGATAATGAGTAGATATGAAGACAGTATCAGAAAACTGCAGATTAAGCCATTCAGCTTTATTCCAAATGATAAAAACCAACTCAGAGAACTTGTTTACGAAGGTGTGATCATTTAAGTATGTGGGAGGACGCACAAAGACTAACAAGCCAAAGAGATTTTTGATCAAACAACTACAGATCTAAAGCAGTTACGTGTAACATAGTTCAGTTGTATATATAGGTGTGATTAAAAAATCCTTAGGCAGCTATAAGGGCAATGTTAGTTTGTAGTCCCTGCAGATTTTATAGCAACTTATGAGGTGACAAATGTGAGGGGTTCCTTTTTACTAAGTTCAAGCTAAATAATATTGTTAGAGCTATTTATTTTTTTGATCAGCTCATCAACATTGCAGACTGATAACACATTTGTTAAATCATGGTTTGCTTGAATTTCTAAGAATTTTTTCAGTATACCTGGTAAATATCATTGTTATGTCATATACTTATACATTTTTCTCTCTCGTTATTTTACAGAAACAAACCTATGATGCTGATCATACACAAAAGCTGGTGTGGAGCTTGCAAATGTAAGAAGATTGTATCAATGATAAAGAGTTTAGCCTCATTAATCCAGCTATCAATAGTCCAGGTGTCACACTATCCAGCCAGTGTTTGAGGCAACAGCATACGCTTTTTCTGTAAAAAAAATTCTCAGTAATCATGCTGCGAACAAAGATCACTGGATTATTGTGGCTTCACTGTGTCTCAAGTTATACCAAGTCATCAGAGAACTCGATTCTTGACAAGTGATCACAGTTTTCATAATCTATATTATATTTATGCTTATTGAGTTAATCCTGTCTGTTTACTTTATTTTGGCACCAGACTGTGCTTGACCCCACAACGACCTTTCTAGATCACTGCAATGCTCTGTTACAGTGACATCAATATTTGGTTTAAATAATCATCTGAAATAGAACCGGGCTATTTTCCCTGAGTGAAATGAGAATTTTAAGTGCAGACTAGACACGGCAGAATCAATCACCTTTGTCTAGAGTAATTTCTTCAGGTAAAGGTCATTTAGATCATACAGTGAAAATGTCAGGAAGTGACAACCTTTTTTATTATCCCCATCTCATTAATTGGATATTATATTATCAAGTTGCTTCAGATTTATTAACATATTTGTGATAACAGTTAATAGGAGAAATTTTGTAAATACCTTTTCGTGAACAAACTAATGTAAACGTAATGTTTCCATTTCTGTTGTAGCCTTAAAACCAAAAGTTGAAGAATCGACAGCTATTAAGGAGCTTAGTAAAGAGTTTGTTATGGTCAATACTGAGGTGAGTAGTTTTTTCTGTTTCATGACATGCATTCATATGTATGGTTTTAGCAAGTTAATAACCTTTTTGTAAAAAAAAAAAGATATTTTCTTTTTTCTTATCTTTTCCGATTCAAACTTACCTGTATATGATTACAGTTCAGTAAAACCAAAAATAACTAATGGTAGACCTTTAGAATATTATTTTCTATATATTTGTTTGTTTTGAGACCAACAGAGTATTAGAACACCTGTTGATATGATCAATTATCTAACTATAGGATGATGAGGAACCGAGTGACTCTAAATTTACACCTGATGGGGGATACATTCCAAGAATCTTTTTCTTAGGTAAGTCTTAAACGGTCATGATCAGTGTTTACACAGATATGAAATTGTATGAAATATCTTTAAACAGATTTATCTCCCTTGTTCCACTCGTTAAATGGCGCAATGATGCAGAGATTTGTGACTAAGAATAAAAATTAAATATCTTTTAACAATGTGCATATAAGTTATGCATACACTTTGTACTCAGGAATGAGTACAGGAAATGAAGGTGACACAGTTAGTTTTGGTGTCTGTGATGTATATGTAATGAACAGTATATTAAATTAGCCTACTAGGCTATGGTAGGTGTTGTCAGGCAGTGGCAGATCATTGGCATTTTGACTTGTTTTCTTAAAAATATAGATAAATATATAGACAGTTGGCTTACATTTAAATACTATCTAATTTCTGACATTGTGTTTCAGATAACAATGGGGAGGTATTAAATGACCATTACAATAAGGATGGTAATAGCCAGTATAAGTATTACTACTACAGTCCTGACCACAGTAAGTATATATATATAACAATACACTGAAATGCATCTTTAAATATGCCATATCAAAACTGACAGCACGCTGTTAGCTATTTGATTGGTTTCAGTAATGAAAAGCTGACCAATGTTTAGGCTGACACGTGTCCTTTGAAAATTATGAGGAGCAGGGGAAATCATGGAATTTGAGAGCAGTGGGCCATTTCAGCAATTTTTGGTCAATATCAAAATTAAGAGGGGTCATTCCATGTAAAATTCAAAAATTGGAACATGAAGGAGTCATGACCTCATGGCCCCCTCCAGGATTATCTCTTGTAGAGTGGCACCCAACTTCAGAGCTGGTCAATTTTACCACTATGCTGCTGCTAGATCCTTTTGATGTCAACAATAGACAAACTGGTCTACTTGTATCATCTTCAAAGTGTCGTGAACAGAGCCTCCATAGTTCATTTTTGTCATGATATATTCTCGATATATGTTTGAATGGTTGTAGGGAAGATCTGTGTATCAAAAGCAAAACGCTTGCAATTTGAACATGACTGAAATGTGATCTCTTACTAACCTATAATCAATGTATGTGTTTTTAGTGATGCATGTAAGTATGTCCAAATAGTGTTCCTGGTAATGTTTAACACTGGTTTTAAGATGAACACTGGTACTCAACATGGTTTTCTATATATGATAAACGCTGGTGCTCAATAAGGGTTTCTATGTATGATAAACGCTGGTGCTCAACTAGGGTTTCTTTTTATGATAAAAGCTGGTGCTCAATTAGGGTTTCTATATATGATAAACGCTGGTGCTCAATTAGAGTTTCTATATATGATAAACACTGGTGCTCAATTAGGGTTTCTATATATGATAAATGCTGGTGCTCAATAAGAGTTTCTATATATGATAAAAGCGGGTGCTCGATTAGAGTTTCTATAAATGATAAACGCTGGTGCTCAATTAGAGTTTCTATATATGATAAACGCTGGTGCTCAATTAGAGTTTCTATATATGATAAACGCTGGTGCTCAATTAGAGTTTCTAAATATGATAAACGTTGGTGCTCAACAAGTATTTCCATATATGATAAACGCTGGTGCTCAACTAGGGTTTCTTTATATGATAAACGCTGGTGCTCAATAAAGGTTTCTATATATGATAAACGCTTGTGCTCAATTAGAGTTTCTATATATGATAAACGCTGGTGCTCAACTAGGGTTTCTATATATGATAAACGCTGGTGCTCAACTAGGGTTTCTATATATGATAAACGCTGGTGCTCAATAAGGGTTTCTATATATGATAAACGCTTGTGCTCAATTAGAGTTTCTATATATGATAAACGCTGGTGCTCAATTAGGGTTTCTATATATGATAAACGCTGGTGCTCAATTAGGGTTTCTATATATGATAAACGCTGGTGCTCAATTAGGGTTTCTATATATGATAAACGCTGGTGCTCAATTAGGGTTTCTATATATGATAAACGCTGGTGCTCAATTAGGGTTTCTATATATGATAAACGCTGGTGCTCAATAAGGGTTTCTATATATGATAAACGCTGGTGCTCAATTAGGGTTTCTATATATGATAAACGCTGGTGCTCAATAAGGGTTTCTATATATGATAAACGCTGGTGCTCAATTAGGGTTTCTATATATGATAAACGCTGGTGCTCAATTAGGGTTTCTATATATGATAAACGCTGGTGCTCAATTAGGGTTTCTATATATGATAAACGCTGGTGCTCAATTAGGGTTTCTATATATGATAAACGCTGGTGCTCAATAAGGGTTTCTATATATGATAAACGCTGGTGCTCAATTAGGGTTTCTATATATGATAAACGCTGGTGCTCAATAAGGGTTTCTATATATGATAAACGCTTGTGCTCAATTAGAGTTTCTATATATGATAAACGCTGGTGCTCAATTAGGGTTTCTATATATGATAAACGCTGGTGCTCAACTAGGGTTTCTATATATGATAAACGCTGGTGCTCAATAAGGGTTTCTATATATGATAAACGCTGGTGCTCAATTAGGGTTTCTATATATGATAAACGCTGGTGCTCAATAAGGGTTTCTATATATGATAAACGCTGGTGCTCAATTAGGGTTTCTATATATGATAAACGCTGGTGCTCAATTAGGGTTTCTATATATGATAAACGCTGGTGCTCAATAAGGGTTTCTATATATGATAAACGCTGGTGCTCAATTAGGGTTTCTATATATGATAAACGCTGGTGCTCAATTAGGGTTTCTATATATGATAAACGCTGGTGCTCAATAAGGGTTTCTATATATGATAAACGCTGGTGCTCAATTAGGGTTTCTATATATGATAAACGCTGGTGCTCAACTAGGGTTTCTATATATGATAAACGCTGGTGCTCAATAAGGGTTTCTATATATGATAAACGCTGGTGCTCAATTAGGGTTTCTATATATGATAAACGCTGGTGCTCAACTAGGGTTTCTATATATGATAAACGCTGGTGCTCAATAAGGGTTTCTATATATGATAAACGCTGGTGCTCAATTAGGGTTTCTATATATGATAAACGCTGGTGCTCAACTAGGGTTTCTATATATGATAAACGCTGGTGCTCAATAAGGGTTTCTATATATGATAAACGCTGGTGCTCAATTAGGGTTTCTATATATGATAAACGCTGGTGCTCAACTAGGGTTTCTATATATGATAAACGCTGGTGCTCAATAAGGGTTTCTATATATGATAAACGCTGGTGCTCAATTAGGGTTTCTATATATGATAAACGCTGGTGCTCAACTAGGGTTTCTATATATGATAAACGCTGGTGCTCAATAAGGGTTTCTATATATGATAAACGCTGGTGCTCAACTAGGGTTTCTATATATGATAAACGCTGGTGCTCAACTAGGGTTTCTATATATGATAAACGCTGGTGCTCAATTAGGGTTTCTTATTAAATTGAACACTTACTCATTGCAGTAGTTTTGTTGAATGCTAACGCTTATAGTGAATGTTTCTTTTTCAGTTGTTAAAAGCATGAAGGCAGTGTTGGAAACATTAAAAGGTGATAATACAGCTACCAACGACGAGTTATGACGAGATGGAGTTTAGATGTATAATGTCTAGGACAACTTGAAGGTGTGAAAGGGACTGCTGTATCAACACTGCTATGGTGTCTTAGTCGTAAAATTGAGAAACATCTTGTGTACATGAATCGTGGTGATTTTGATATATGTATATATTTGAAATTGTGATAATTTGAATATAAGAGTTGTATTTTTTTGAACAAATGAATTGAAGCTCTTTGAAATTAATGAAATGTTTTTTTTATGAATTGAATTTTTAAAACATACAAATAGAAGCAGGACCTTCGTACTAACTATTCAAGACTATGTTCATGAATGACATCATCTAAGTTTCTTTCACTTTTCACAAGTTTATGATAAATTGTTTTACTTATTATTATTTAGGGCTAATGAAGTGTTAGATTTTGCTTGGGAAATCAGGTTTCATTGTTTACCAAGCTGTTAATTATTTTAAGTACAAATAACAATGTCCTTTATTTCTATGCATTTTACAATGCAAGATATATTTTTGCAATAATAATGCAAGTATTTATTTATCTTTAAGGCTGATGAAACAATTTATCTTTTGCTTCATGATGCTTTACTGATTTACTGTAATATAAAAGTTTGTGAGTCAATGACCACAGTTACATGTTCTGAAGTATTGGGGCTATTTCTGGGTCAACGACCACAGTAAAATGTACTCAAGTATTAGGGCTATTTCTGTCGGAGTCAACGACCACAGTACATTTGACGTCAAATTATGTTATAAGTAATAAGGTGCCCAATAGAACCAGGGCAATGTGTCGGTTTTTAATTTACTCTGATGCAGTAATACACAGACCAGCAAAAAACAAATCTCAATATTTACTGCATTTTCAGTGGGTAATGATAAATAGATGTATTCAAATTAACTGCATTTTAGATTATTTAAAGTGGCAATATTTTATGTGACTTGTTTTGAACTGTTTAATTGACCAAATTTGTACTATCATGGTTTTTGAACTGTGAATTGTTAATGGTTTCTAATTTCGTTAACTTTTTCTAGAATCCTAATGAGGACATTAAAATCATATTTGATATTTATTTAACAACGAATGTACATTGTATGCATGCTATGTCATTGTCAATCTCAGTGTAATTTTCAACTAACTGTTTGTCATGTGTGTTTGTCTAATTGTCTCCCCTGATCAAAGTGTCATATGTAACATATGCTGTAACATATTGTATAATCAATCGAGAACTTTCCGCACGTAAACGAGAAAATACCATCTGTTGTAAAATGTGTGGAGTTACTTCCCCTGAACAAAGTGACTATACTCAATGTGTCTCCCCAACTAAAATGACTGAATGCTTTACCATAGAGTAAATGTGCGTCCTTGCTTTAATTGTCCTTTCTTTGGTATCTTTAACTTAAATTGAAAAATAAATATTATTGAAATATTTTGCTTTAGTGATTTTTTATCATAAATCTTGTGACATGTGAGAAAAAAATGTATACCAGGGGCCTGTTCGTTTATAAATTTAACAATTTTGGGTATAATAGGTTTATGCAGGCGTTGCAAGGCTTTGTCAAGGCTCGCCTGAAAGCAGCATCAGATTACTAGGTCCCTGTGATCCGACTGGTTTAACCGTTTTAACGAAAATGGCCCAGGTAATTATAAATATTGCAATCTCTATGGACACTATGTATATTTGTGTGGTAGTGTCCAGTACCCCATTTTCAGGACTAGACAAATCTTATTTGACTTAACTTGGATAGTCATTATAAACTGTTTCCATAGGTGGTTGGTGTCAGGCCCAAGATAGAGATTCTGGCAGGCAGGACCTGTGTGTCACTTTTCTGGTAGCAATGGTGTCAAGTTTCTACAATTAGCTCTCAAACGGACTAGAGTTTCATCTTAGCTTCTTCATTCCAATCCATCAGATACTGAATGTAGCCTCCTTTATCTGGTCCTGTGACTCTTACATGATACTCATCAATCATTTTTTACGTTCAGCTTTGTGTAATATGTTGTAGGTCAATTAAGCCTGCACTTCCATACATCTTGGGCAGTACATCTTTATCAAAGTCCAAATTCATTTAGTCTGGCAATACTTCAGTTGATCGTGAAGTCTAAGGCCTTGTGTTTTACTCGATTCTCAAATCATAATTTGCTGCTGACCATCAAAGTTGGAACAGGTGAGATATAACTTGTTATATGCAATGTTGACTACATATATGAAACTTATTCACGGTCGCTTACTTCAACATGACACTTATTTGCAGCCATTGTTGCAGTAAACATGTGACTTACAAGGTTTAGTCTTAGAACAGTTATAAGTTTTATTCCTATTTTGTCTGAATTTTGAAGCTGGGGCCTAATTTATATATGAAAACCTAAATTCAATACACTTCATGTGTGACTATTTGTGTGGGTCATTTATTACAAAGGTTCTCATTAGAAACTATTTTTGTCACAAACACATTTCCTTATTGATCTTCCCAGTCCATATTTACTGCCACCCTCTCCCCCTGCCAGTTAGTTTTGTGTAAATGACTGATGTCAGTGAGGGGCATACAGGTATATAAAAGATGTCCTTGACATACAGGTATAAAAATATTTTTAAAAAGGCATGTATTGTACCTTAGTTCAATCACAAAACAACACACATAACATATCAGGTTACAACAATAGTTTAATTTGGACGGAATTTCAATACAGATATCACATTATACAAAAATGAACTAACTATTAATTTAAGTATATAGACCATCTTACACATTATACCTGTCATATGTAATAGCTCATTATGATGAAAGGGAATTTTAAGTGGCAATATCTCAGAAATTTACAATTCAGAACTGCTTCCTTTTTATCAATGAATCCATTATGGTTAATTCATAAATCAATAGCTTTAGCGTGGAAGTCTATTGTAACGGAGATTTGTTAACAGTAAGGTGGCATATACCCTTAAGGTGAGATAGCATCCCATGGGCACAGAACCATGTACGTAATGGAACACTACACAAACGTTTTCTTTGACAAAGCTGAAGGAACAATCGTTAATACCCATGCGGCCTGTAAAAAGTTTCTAACCTACAATTTCCAGGAGAAGCTGGAATGTGTTCTAATATATTTACTTAGTGATGTTACTATCTCGACTTATCGATACAGTTTATTGTATAGGAACGGAGCCGATAACTGCATTTGGACCAGATTTGTGGCGTTACAGCTACAATGGACTGGTATTTGTAGATTAATGATGGAGCTTTTCAATGAAACGTATATAAATCTGTTGTTTGATAAATAAAGTGATTTGCTTTTTCCTTTTTGTGGATTTGTTTGCCGTCCTTGCTCAATAAAAATTGAACCAGTTAGTTCTAAAATGTGCTGAACTTGTTTCCTCTGAACATCACTTAGGCTACAACTTTGTCTTTATATGCCTCAACAAAATTGAGCAAGACCTACGTCGAACATTCACGTGACTTTCAAGTCCCACTCGGCCAAACTTTTCAAACATATGGTCGATGAAAAACTGTCTCTGCTCAGTTGTAACATTTCTTAATTTTAGAGAGCATTATCTACTTGTTTGGAATATACTTGTGTTTGAACTTGACCTATGACCCGGTGTGACACAGCCATTTCCTCTTTCAGATACGTTTCTGTTCAAGTACGCTGACCATCGCACCATATATTTTAATATGTTGTAATACGTAAATAAAACAAAATCACTAATCAAAATAGGTTGCATACACAGTGGCCACGGCGTAGATCTGTCCCTTGGAGTAACTTGCTTGCGCGTAACTGTCTGTACTGTCGTCCCAGAGACAGCGACTGGCTACGCGCATGCCCTGCGCGGAGTTTTCACCAATTATGACGTTGCAGACAAGTTTGTAGCGCACATAACCAAGCTCCTTCACGCGATTCTTTATAACGTCTGTGAGGTTCTGAGCGAGATTTGAACACATTTTAGGGTCGTATTTCTCACCATCAAGGTAAGATTCCAGGACGTTATACATAATGGTATTTACTTTTGACGGGTCGAACTTCTCTTTGGGAAGAGGTTCGAGTCTGTATGTGTTCTGTAGTTTGATTGGTATTCCAATGTGTTTTGGCCCCACCGACCCAGAGATGCTTGTCCTTGAGACCTGGGACGGCCGCCTACCTGTGTAACCGTACTGTACGCTGAGTCTGTGATCAGGCCGGGAGAGCCGACGCAGGTTTGGCCCCGTTACATTGAGCCCCGTGCTGTCCGACCCATCTTTATTGAAGACGGACAGACGCCTGGTACGTGTGTTAGTCTCGTGGTGCTGTTCCAACGCCTCCACTGTCAGTTTGGACATGACTGTATATCTGTCCTCCGTCCGTTACGTATACCGCTGTCTGTAACGAGTCTGTCTTCCGTCTGTATCATATACCTCTACCTGTAATGAGAAAAAAATGTGTTAACCTTAGACCTTTTACATTCCCAGTCCCAGTTTATATTATATACCAGTTTTTGTTGTTTACTTGCACATTAATTTCTCTTGTTCCCCATCTGTAAACATATCCAAAAGTCTGCAAACGGTTTGGAGCAAATACTGTCCGATTCATTAGGATCTGTACAATCCGCGCAGCACGAAAACGATTTCTACACAAAATAAAATTGAGAAAAAGACAAATTAATCCGAACTCGCCATGTGCTGATGAAGCCATTTAAGTCATTGAATCGTTTGAAGGATCCCCGTACATACCACTGTCAATAACTGTAAACATGAATACCGTTATGACTGATAGTTTTAATAAATAAAGAAGCCCTTTCTTTTGGGACTTGTATGATAAGGCAATGACGATGAAAACAACAACAATAGCGTTCTCAGAATGAAAATGCAACTGGGCCAGACCTGGCTCCGGGATCATGGAGCAATAATAGTTTTTGCTAAGCCAATCACGTATGACGTCAATTTTTATGACGACACGTCATACCAGATTAAAACTTAAAACAATTTTAGACTTAGATCGTTTCGTGATTTCAGGGCCAGGAGTCGAACCCTGGACTTCTGATCACAATGCAGTTTCTCTAACCAACAAAGCTACCTGACAGGCATAGTTCCAACTAAAGGTAAATCTAAAGTGAAATTAAGGGGAGGTTACTTACGTATGAAATACTACAAACGTAGTTTGCCTGAAGTGGGACAGGGATCCTTAAAATAAATACAGTGTAAATCTCCATTAATCCCAGACACGGTACAGGTGATGTCATAATCCGGTCATAGTTTAACAATAGGAGTAAATACCGATGATTTATATACAGAAGGTAAACACATATATCATTCATTGTGTCAGTTACAAAATTTAACAATACCGAGTCATATTTACGCCAAAACACAATACACTGCTAATAATAGATATTGATCAGCCATATTTGTACCTGTTTAGTCAAAACAACAGTTGGACGGCTTTGTAAATTCGGCTATATTTGGACTTTATCCGATTAGTTACGGATCAAAGTTCCGACAACGGTTCCGGTATTTAGACAGACCATCAATACATCACATTGGCATCGATGGAATGTTGCCAACTTAAACATAAAATGGCGCCAACCTGATACATTTGTAGAAGTTGTGGTTCACATAAAAAAAATGTTACATGTTTGAACAAATGACAATGGCACATCCCATATTACAAGTAAGGCAAAAACTACAGAACACTATACGCTGTGCATATTCATTAATTGTATTCAACAGTTTCGCTCATATCATGTTCCAACTAAGCTTTATTTGTTTGAAAGGCTGTAATTTAATAATTACATTTGAACAAGTTTAATCGTTTAAGAGCCCATTGTTGGGGCAAAAGACATGACGGACGGACGGACAGCTATAATTCACGTTCTTGTGAGCATCCATAATTTAGTTGTACATGTAAAAAAGATATTTGAAAACAGCACGAAACTTTTAACAAATGATATGAAACAATTAACTAATGGAAACCGTTGCATAAAACTAATGCTTTCGATAAAACATTTCCAATCACATTCCACGGGTATACGATCCGGACCTGTCATGCACGCGAAGATCATAGGTATATGGACAGGACTGTCATCAAACTCCAATGACGATAAAATGCCACACAAACTAGGTTACTGCAATGATCAATTCATATTAAATTTCCTGTACATACTCAATTTCATGGTTACCTAGGTCGGTGTATAGAGCAATACAGACTGATGTTCTGGGTAGCTGGGCATCAAAAGGTGTAATATATATATACAGGTGAGTGTCCGTGTATTGTCATCACATTTAATGTTGTCAGATTCGTTTTCATTTCGTACCTGTGATATATCACTTGTGACAGATTTATTGGTTAAAAGTATGAGTCTACATAGGGACACATCGATTTACCCAATAGTCTGGTTTAATCTGGTCGACAGTTTAGAAGCGGCCGTACCAATAGTTTGGTACAACCGACCAATCCACTCAGACGAGAGACGTCCGTACCAATAGTTTGGTACAACCGATCTATCCACTCAGACGAGAGACGTTTGAACCAATAGTTGACCTGATCTCCCCTACACTGGTCACTTAATTAGGACACTGGGGTAGACATATCCCAACACAGGTTACTATAGACAGTAATAGTTGTCCGTAACGTGGTCTTACCAAGAACGAAAGTTTTTTCGTGTTATTACGTGTTTGTTTGCGTAATTTACGTGTTTTCTTTGCGTTATTACGACTTTCCAGTAAATTTATTTCTTATACACGTATATATGTGTTGTGGTACGAAAGATCTATCCACATAATGCCAATACACAACCTGTAAAGAATTTTGTATACATTTTACAATGTTTTCACATTTTGACGTCATCACTACATTTCTCTCTGCACGATAAACACACAAACAGTCTCATGTCTGCCACATTTTTGTCTTAAGTATATAAAATTATAGGAATCCAGGGCATGAAACCGGTATCGTGCTCAAGTGTGGATTCTGTGCTCAAACCGTCTTTCTTGCAGCTGGTTTAAACTTGTGTTACACGGTCAAAAAGTAAAGTGTAAACACCGAAAATGGTATTAAGCCCTAAGACTCTCCCAAATTCTTCCAGATCATTGAATATTTTTTTCCATACATTTTTCACTGTAATAAGAAATTGGGTTAGAGCATAAAATCTGACTTACGGGACCAGCTATATTCGTTTGTACAGCAAGCTTCCAACATAACAATCATTTGACCTCCCGTCAGGTTTACGACTCAACATCTATATGTGAAATATAGCCATTTTAGGCAGAACCCTATGCGTTCATACATCGAGGAATTATATATAAAGTGATATCCAGCAATAAGTAGTTTATGGGTGCTCTTACAAGTACAACTTTTAGTGGACAAATGGATGGACAGACGGATAATATGGACACGTTTTATCAGAGTAAGTAGACAAATAGATACCCCCTAAACATCTCTGACTACAGAAACAATATTTAAAATCATTTCAAAATTAAAAGAGAAGGAATGCTATAAATAACATTTTCGACAAATGAAGTATTGAGTATTGATAATGTTATACGGATAGCGTTTAGCAGGTCAAACGAGTGTTGCTGTCAGTCATGTAATTATATATACAGTACTACAACTTCGCGAGCCAAGGGTGAACACCCTTGGCTCGCGAAGTTGACAGTACTACAGCACTAGTAATTTCCGATTCCTTTGATGTGTTTTTTCCCTTTCATGTGGCATGTCTTACCTTTTCATTTCAATAAATCCAGTAACCTTGATCATTCCATTCATGAATTAATTGCGTGTCTGTTTGACCTCCAGCCATCTATACACGAGCGTTTACCTGTGATTGCACGAGCTCAATCAATATATAACATAAATCTATAATGATTTTTTTTCACAATTCAGAACGAAATACTCACGTTTTCCTTTCCCGAATTAAATATTTTCCCCTAAATGATTAATTGTGATCGGTGTATGTATAATAGATGTGGTTTCCCTATTCACATCCCAAAGATAAACAGCTGTCCCTCTCGGCACTCGCTCATCGATACAGATGTAATGTTCTCTAGGCTGGCTTCCAATGTTCGACGTCCTTAAAGGCGCACGCTCCTAAATAAGTCCTGAACGAAGGCTGTCTGCGGCGGAGCGTCACTGAAGTCTGACTGTGGGTTTGGGTTTGTTGACGAGTCGCACAAACATTCGGTATTTAAAGATAAGACAGTACCACCATGTGGAGTATCGAGAACATCTTCATTGTGTTTGGATTTAATCTGCACAACAATCAGCCTGGCAGGTCCCTGAGGGGTCATACCATTGTTTACCAGTAACACGGTCTCGCTTGTAAACAAGTCCATGTGTACTTTACAATTACCGCACGTAGTACAATGTCACAGATAGGTAGGTTTCCGTATTGTTTTCAAAACCAGAGATCGGCTTAGCTCGGCTAGTTGAATATCCGAAGGAAATACATGTACTTCAATCCGAAGTATGTGAAAAACGTACAAGACAAAGCTCGTCGTGACTTCCGTGCGACAATGTTGGACCCTATAGGGGTGTGGCACAGATCCCTACTACCATTGTCCGCGAGTTACTAGAATGTTTGAGCACAAAATTCAGCATGGAAACGGTTACGTGATGATCTTATACTTGCAGAATTTCAACTAAAAACCTGGTGCTACTGTTCCTTGCTTCGCCGCTCACGGCTCTGAATTCGCCCATGAAAAAGACTCTCCATTGGTGAAAAGGCTTTATTAGCAAGAAAATTGGTTTGTTATAAGTCGTTTGCATGTCCTAATCGATTTTTTTTGTACCGTATTCGCCCTATTTAGCGGACTTCCACGAAAAATAACAAGATAATACCGAAGTGTCAACAAAACCACAATTTGAAACCAAAATCAATAAAACCAGGGCAAAATAGGATCAAGGTAAAGATTTACATTGAGACCCCTGAAAAGTACATTGCGAATAAGACCAGGTGTTCCGGAAGTGTAAGCGTCTTCTGCTTCATCTCTGACACCCGCCATGTATATCGAAATCGAATCCAAGTAATGCGATGACTCGGGTAGCGACAACAAAACCACAGCGCCCTCTAGTGACCAAACCAAAAATCTCGACCTTCATATCAAACAAAGAAACAGCATATTTTAACATCTAAAGCTTTTTCCATATTCGTTTGAGACTTATCGCAGGACTTTCACCGTTAATACGTAAAAGTTCTGTATTAGATAGTACATATGGAACCACGTGGGGCATATGTATCAATGTTTGCTCATCGCATGTGTGTTTGTCTATTTACTTTACTGCGGTCTTCTCTTTGTATACGAATACTTTCAAATAAAAAGTAAACAGTAATGATTGATGTATGGGTAGGAGTGTTCAAAAGATTATAACAAAGCGATAACTTCGGGTTAGATTTAAATTCACGCCCATGATTGATATTACTCACTCTAAACAAATACACTGAAGTACTGCAACACAATAAATCCCGCAATCATTGGAAACAATATTGGTACCGGGTACGTGTTCCCATCACATCGTCTAGCCACAGTACTTATAGGTACTTATACCCATCACATTGTCTAGCCACAGTACTTATAGGATGTTCTGTTCGCCACATCTTATTTTTAGGGTGTCTCAAAATTCAGGTAAATTTGTTACACTACATGTATTAGCTCACTTGGTCCGGAGGACGTATCGCGGCGTCCGTCGTCCGTTAGGTTCACCAATATGCATTTTAAGTGGCTCATAAGCCTAGTGACTGTGTTACGGTACATTTATAATGTCTCATAAGCCTGTTGAATTAAAACTTACCATTTAAGGTATCTCAAAAACCAGACAATGTTGTTACGGTTCATTTATATAGTGTCTCATTAGCCATGTGAGTTTATTACTGCTTTGTTAATGTGTCCCAGAAAATGGTTATTTTTTAACGGGATATTTATAAGCCAGGTTAGTGTATAACTATGCAATTTAAGTTTCTCAAAAGTCAAATAAATGTCACGGTACATATTTATTGTCTCATAAGACAGGTGAGTAGTTCAAGGTTGCTTCCAACGCCAGGTATATTTGTTAAGGTACATTATTTTTATTGCACACCTATTGCTCGCCAATCAAACATTAGCCAAACGAGCATTCATTTAATAATCGTTGAGCAGGCGAGCACGTTGCTGAACTTCGCCAGGCGAGTCAAACAGCAACTGTATTATCTCATTATTCAAAACGTGCGCTGACACAACCACTAGGGGAGGATGGGTGTTAAGTCGTCAAGCTCTCGTTACCTATTCGCACAAGACTTGAATTTGCCCTTGAATTCACAACTTGTAAAATTTCAATAAGGTAAACAACCGTTATGCAGGTCTACTTACTTGCTGAAACCTGATACAGTGTGTCTGCCCAGTGATCCAGACGGGATATAATTGTATACAACATCAGACAATACCCCTATATCAGCACCAGGAGTAACGATCACGTGTCTGTAACCGCTATACTATCATAAACTTTAAACACAAGACATTAAAACGACAATTAACATTTTATTGTATATATTGACTGAATAATACACTGTATATGACTGCTGGGTATTTAAAGCCTTGTTACTGCTGGTTACTGTAAACCACACATTTTGACCGATTTTTTTTTCTATTTTCGGGTTCATTTTCGAGTATATTACGTCGCCCCTCAGATTGAAATGACTTGATGTGGACCTTTTAAGCAATTAATAGAAAAATGTGTTCATTGTGCAAACAACTTTAAGATATATTGCCGGTATTCTGCAAGGCCTTTGAGAAGTTGCTGAAGTTAATGCACAAACAAGTTTGAGCTCTATTTGCTGTCCAGGAAAACTGTTGCTGTGTTGAAGTCGATGTACACACTTCCTTGGAGTACTATTTTTTCCAATAAAATGTTCAAACATGATCGTATTTACCTTCTTTGTAGTAGTTTTATCAGATGTATATTGTCCATTCACACAAATCAGTAAGACCAGTAAGATCCATACAAGATCACTTACATACATCACATTATTCTCATTTTGGGTTTTTGGATTCTGAAGGTAGTTCTTGACATTCTTAAGAGATGCTTTAGATTTCAAAATATGACTTTTTGTACCATAAAGGCTCAAGTTAGGTTTCTACATATGTTTTTTGTGTTCTCGAAGTTGTCATGGATAGTCCACAACTTGGAATCATTGACGATGTTGTAATCTACGGTTTTGGATGTTATTGTTAATTCTAAATGGTTCTGTGCAAATTTGTGGCGGAATAAACCGGGTATGGGTCAGATTTATCCCCACATACATCAGATTCAGTATACTCTGTACATGTACAGGTGTATACGTTAGTGTGTCAATGTCACCGGACTGGTCACACTAAGTAGGTGCTGGCTAACATAGGGAATTAGTTAGTAAGTTAACTGGTGATGTTGTGTTATTGTTTCATTAATGAACGTCCATTGTGTGTAGACTGACTTATCCACGTTAGGACACGACAGAACCAATACCAGACTGTCTACAACGTACGAGGGAAAATTTTAAAGTTTCAGCAGCTTTTAATTGAGATATATTTTCATATTCAATGTAAATAAAATATTTCTTAGTTTCGACGTGCTCAGCGGTAAGAGTCAAATGAAAAACAAACAAAAAAACCGTAGAGAGATGGATATTTCCACAGGGACCTGAGATTTATTACAGCTTTTAGGCTATAGTCCTAAACTAAAGTTTTCAGAGTTTAAACGTTTTAGGGGTTAAGAGCAACTTTCGGTAAAAATGCCAACCAATGATCCTAGTTAAGGTCCAAATATAGCTGTAACACATTCTCAGCTCCTTCTGGATAGTTTGATGAAATTGAGCGAGGTAGAATACACCATATTTTCAGGCATTCTATTTTACACTATAACGTTTCTGTACGTCGTGAGATTAGTTGTACAATTAGGAACTCTTCACAGAATCCGACTTCTCTGAAGGTCACCTTGATTTCATAGCAATATCCAGTTCCCATAACGATTCTGAAATCCATGTAATTTATTAGCTATGAGATAACTTTTATCTCTAAAACCATATGCTGCAATGCATGTTTGTTATTGAATATTCTATAAAACTTGATTTGTAAGGAGGGCATTCCAGTTCTTGCGGGCCATACGTCACAAACTATTGTGAATGGCTGATAACTATAGCTTCCCACTGGGCGCACTGCTGATACTCCGGGAATATTTTGGTCACAAATACGTTTCAATAACGAAATAATCGAAAAGAAATTATGCTAATCAGTTAACTTGTGTGTGGAATCAATACATCGAATTGGATACAATCCTTAATCATACTGGAACTCTTCACAGCGTGGAGGAAGAAAAGGTTGTGGATTGGCAGAACAGCTAACTTAAGAGGATTTGTCACACCGACGGAATACGGTTTTATAGAAACACTAATCAATAGGCAATCAGTATCCATCATGCTTAGTGCTAAAAGTAGGTATGAATGGTCTGTACGGCACCGGTTATATCTATACACAATACAACAGGAACTCTTCTTTGTGGAGGAAGAAATAGCCCGGGTACAGTCGTGGGAGCATTAAATTTGGACTGAAGATTGATAACGTGTAAGCCGAAAGTTATAGAAATTCGCATGCTTTTATGTATGTTTAGAAAATATAAGTAGATCACAGGAATGTGGTATCTTTGATTATTTTTAATGGGACTGGATTACAAATCGTACATCTGAAATCCCGTGTCGCCAAGTAAATAATGTTTGTGTACCACTGGTAGATGTATTATCACAGTAACTTCAAACGAGTTCATACCCACTGTCCAGCTGGGTATTTGGATACAACTCCTATACTAAATAGAAAGGCTGTATAGTCATTTAACAACTGAATTAAGACAGTATTTTCCCCTAATATGCTCAATTTGGTAGATCTAGAACTAATTAAAATAATTGTTTACACAGCAAAAACCGCTATAAATCTATTCAGTACTAGGTGTGAGGTTTGGTGAAAGTTTAGGCTATCGATCGGGTTTTATTTCTTCGGTATTAGCCATGTATCGAGATATTAAAAAAATAATGTTTCACATGATATGTAATAAATAAGTTCCATCAGCATTGTGTTTGTTTCCTGTTTCTCATGAATTGTGTTTTGAAAAAATAAAATAAAAAATGACTGGAGGTCTGATGTTTCGTATAGACTCAGCACTGGATAGCTCGTATCTCGGATAGACGGATCCAGACTTTACATGCCCCACATTAGTCGCCTCATACAATATCGTCAGGTCTATAAAACTTTCCCCGATATGTCACCTTAGCAGAAGAGCGATACTAAAGACCACGTGTCTCGGATATGACTCAATACTAGAGATCTCGTGTAACATATCAATATTGGTCCCCTAAACAGACGACAAATCAACACCCACCCACCCAATTCTACCACCGGCGCCAGTATTGGTCGTCTCATACGATAACATAGAATGGTATATAGCTGTCCCTAAGCGCAGACGAGAACTCACGATTCTGCTGGGGACGGGGACACATTAGTTGCCTCCCACGACCATACCGTAGGCTACAGTAGGCCTGATCTTCCCTGACTGCACAGGGTATAACGAGTATACTACGTTAGCGGCGCTTTTTTTGGTATTGTGCATTGCATGGTTCCAAAATGTGTTCTGAGTACCAACATACACGGGCCTCTGCGGTCAAGCTATCGACATACACTAAACTTGTAATAACTCGATGTTTACAAAATGTCAATGTGTGAATAACATAATCCATCAGCCCGACGTACAAGTGCACTGCCATCGTAGGTTACTACAAACAAACAGAGACGGCCTTTATTAAATCAATGTAAATGTTGATGAAGTGAACAGCATATAAAATAATCTAACTAAATCACCGTGTGCACGCTGGGACTGTGCCAAATCATTGAATCAAATTAAAAAAATCACAAAGATTACGTTAACACTAGACTCTCCAGGACATCCGGCAAAATATTGATATAGCCGTATACACCTGGATATAAACGTTTTGATATACATCCCTAGCTACACAAACAACCACACATAAGTCTTCGACACTTCCTGGAACTACCAACCAGAAAATGCATAGCTCTAAAGATTGCCAGGGTTTCCGTGACAATACTAATCTGATTAATTCACGTGTAAATATCTTCCGTTGTTGTTCTAGGTCTCTCATAAGAACACAGATTTACAAGTGTATCGCTTAAAGTGTCGGTAGGCAGCACATTACAACAACTAAAAAGGAGAGGAAAAGTATTGTTTAGATACGATTACTAATACGTAAAACTTTTATCGAAAACACATCCGAATACTTAATATATTACGGGGGAAACTTACCTACTTAGTATACGGGTATCCAGCAGTATGTCGTGGGGAGTTACCTCCTATAATGCCGTGGTTATCATTTCGTGACGTAACCAACCTCGTGGTGAGGCACAACTGTTCAATAAAGCCGATCATGTGTGATATTGATATCGATCAGTCGGGTAGGTGGACCATGACATAGCTGTATATACCTCCTACTGGGGATAAGGGTCGATTCTCCGCACTTTCTTGAGGAGATCTAAGATCTAGTCTCCAAACATGTCTGGTACATCTCACAATATCGCTAGGTGTGAATTTTACAGGTGTACAACTTACTGAATAGGAAAGGTGTCGGTTAATTTATGAAATTATTTATGCAATTTTAACAGTTGACTTCATTTCAAATTTTTACTTTTGGGTCAGAGAAAACACGGACAAAGGCTTAAAATATATGGGCTATACAAAATTAATGATCTTTGACAAAGAATCTTTTACACAATTCCATAGTTAAATGTAACTGGGAACCGACTACAAAAAACAATGATATATGACTAAGCATAAATACACAAACTAATGGTCAATGACAAAGTACCAACAACACAAAACAATATTCTACGGCCACACACACCAATGTTCTACGGCCACACAAACCAATGTACTAGGCCACACACACCAATGTTCTACGACCACACAAACCAATGTGCTACGGCCACACACACCAATGTTCTACAGCCACACAAACCCATGTTCTACGGCCACACGAACTAATGTTCTATGGCCACACAAACCCATGTTCTACGGTCACACAAACCCATGTTCTACGGCCACACAAACTAATGTTCTACGGCCACACAAACCCATGTTCTACGGCCACACAAATCAATGTTCTATGGCCACACAAACCCATGTTCTACGGCTACACAAATCCATGTTCTACGGCCACACAAACTAATGTTCTACGGTAAAACAAACCAATGTTCTACGGCTACACAAACCATTGTTTCAGGCAACACAAACCAATGTTCCACGGCCACACACACCAATGTTCTACGACCACCCAAACCAATGTTCTACGGTCAAACACACCAATGTTCTAGGCCACACAAACCAACGTTCTACGGTAAAACAAAACAATGTTCTACGGCCACACACACCAATGTTTCAGGCCACACAAACCAATGTTCTACGGCACACAAACCGATGTTCTACGGCCACACAAACCCATGTTCTACGGCTACACAAACCCATGTTCTACGGCCACACAAACTAATGTTCTACGGCCACACAAACCCATGTTCTACGGCCACACAAACCAATGTTCTACGACCACACAAACCAATGTTCTACGTACGACCACACAAACCAATATACTAGGCCACACAAACCCATGTTCTACGACCACACAAACCAATGTTCTACGTACGACCACACAAACCAATGTTCTACGTACGACCACACAAACCCATGTTCTACGGCCACACAAACTCATGTTCTACGACCACACAAACCAATGTTCTACGGTAAAACAAACCAATGTTCTACGGCTACACAAACCATTGTTTCAGGCCACACAAACCAATGTTCTAATGTCACACAAACCAATGTTCTACGGCCACACACACCAATGTTTCAGGCCACACAAACCAATGTTCTACGGCCAAACACACCAATGTTCTAGGCCACACAAACAGATGTTCTACGACCACACAAACCCATGTCCTACGGTAAAACAAACCAATGTTCTACGGATACACAAACCATTGTTTCAGGCCACACCAACCAATGTTCTACGGCCACACAAACCAATGTTCTACGGCCACACAAACTAATGTTCTACGGCCACACAAACCCATGTTCTACGGCTACACAAACCCATGTTCTACGGCCACACAAACTCATGTTCTACGACCACACAAACCAATGTTCTACGTACGACCACACAAACCAATATACTAGGCCACACAAACCCATGTTCTACGACCACACAAACCAATGTTCTACGGTAAACCAAACCAATGTTCTACGGCTACACAAGCCATTGTTTCAGGCCACACAAACCAATGTTCTACTGTCCCACAAACCAATGTTCTACGGCCACACACACCAACGTTTCAGGCCACACAAACCAATGTTCTACTGTCCCACAAACCAATGTTCTACGGCCACACAAACCAGTGTTATACGACACCAATGTTCTAGGCCACACAAACAGATGTTCTACGACCACACAAACCCATGTCCTACGGTAAAACAAACCAATGTTCTACGGCAAAACAAACCATTGTTTCAGGCCACACAAACCAATGTTCTAATGGCACACAAACCAATGTTCTACGGCCACACAAAGCAATGTTCTACGGTCAAACACACCAATGTTCTAGGCCACACAAACAGATGTTCTACGACCACACAAACCCATGTTCTACGGTAAAACAAACCAATGTTCTACGGCTACACAAACCATTGTTTCAGGCCACCCAAACCAATGTTCTACGGCCACACAAACCAATGTTCTAAGGCCACACAAACCAATAATCTACGGCCACACACACCAATGTTCTACGGCCACACAAACCAATGTTATACGACCACACAAACCTTCTACGGCTACACAAACCATTGTTTCAGGGCACTCAAACCAATGTTCTACGGTCACACAAACAAATGTTCTACGGCCACACACACCAACGTTTCAGGCCACACAAACCAATGTTCTAAGGCCACACAAACCAATGTTCTACGGCCACACACACCAATGTTCTACGGCCACACACACCAATGTTTCAGGCCACACAAACCAATAAACTAGGCCACACACACCAATGTTCTACGGCCACACAAACCAATGTTCTACGGCCACACACACCGATGTTCTACGGCCACACACACCAATGTACTAGGTCACACAAACCAATGTTCTACGGCTACACAAACCCATGTGATATGGCGACACAAACCCATGCTCTACGGCCACATAAACCAATGTTCTACGACCACACAAACGAATGTTCTACGGCGACACAAACCAATGTTCTACGTACGGCCACACACACCAATAATCTACGTCCGGCCACACAAACCAATGTTATACGGCCACACAAACCAATGTTCTACGACCACACAAACCAATGTTCTACGCACGGCCACACACACCAATAATCTACGTCCGGCGACACAAACCAATGTTATACGGTCACACACACCAATGTTCTACGGCCACACACACCAATGTTTCAGGCCACACAAACCAATAAACTAGGCCACACACACCAATGTTGTACGGCCACACAAACCAATGTTCTACGTACGACCACACAAACCCATGTTCTACGGCCACACAAACTCATGTTCTACGACCACACAAACCAATGTTCTACGCACGGCCACACACACCAATAATCTACGTCCTGCCACACAAACCAATGTTATACGGTCACCCAAACCAATGTTCTACGGCCACACAAACCAATGTTCTACGTACGACCACACAAACCAATGTACTAGGCCACACAAACCCATGTTCTACGACCACACAAACCTATGTTCTACGGTAAAACAAATCAATGTTCTACGGCTACACAAACCATTGTTTCAGGCCACACAAACCAATGTTCTACGGCCACACAAACCAATGTTATACGGTCACACAAACCAATGTTCTACGGTCACACAAACCAATGTTCTACGGTCACACAAACCAATGTTCTACGGTCACACAAACCAATGTTCTACGGTCACACAAACCAATGTTCTACGGTCACACACACCAATGTTATACGGTCACACAAACCAATGTTCTACGGTCACACAAACCAATGTTCTACGGTCACACACACCAATGTTATACGGTCACACAAACCAATGTTCTACGGCCACACAAACCTATGTTCTACGGCCACACAAACCAATGTTCTACGGTCAAACACACCAATGTTCTACGGCCACACACACCAATGTTCTACGGCAACACACACCAATGTACTAGGCCACACAAACCAATGTTCTACGGGTACACAAACGAATGTTCTACGGCGACACAAACCCATGCTCTACGGCCACATAAACCAATGTTCTACGACCACACAAACGAATGTTCTACGACGACACAAACCAATGTTATACGGTCACACAAACGAATGTTCTACGACCACACAAACCAATGTTGTACGTACGGCCACACACACCAATAATCTACGTACGGCCACACAAACCAATGTTATACGACCACACAAACCAATGTTCTACGGTCAAACACACCAATGTTCTACGGCCACACAAACCAGTCTTATACGGTCACACAAACCAATGTTATACGACCCCACAAACCAATGTTCTACGGGCACACAAACCAATGTTCTACGGCCACACAAACCAATGTTCTACGGCGACACAAACCAATGTTATACGGTCACACAAACCCATGTTCTACGGCCACACAAACCAATGTTCTACGACCACACAAACCAATGTTGTACGTACGGCCACACACCTCAATAATCTACGTACGGCCACACAAACCAATGTTATACGACCACACAAACCAATGTTCTACTGCCACACAAACCAATGTTCTACGAACACACAAACCAATGTTCTACGACCACACAAACCAATGTTGTACGGACGGCCACAGACCTCAATAATCTACGTACGGCCACACAAACCAATGTTATACGACCACACAAACCAATGTTTTACGGCCACACAAACCAGTGTTATACGGTCACACAAACCAATGTTCTACTGCCACACACACCAATGTTATACGGTCACACAAACCAATGCTCTACGGTCACACAAACCAATGTTCTAAGGTCACACAAACCAATGTTATACGGCCACACAAACCATTGTTCTACGTACGGCCACACAAACCAATGTTCTACGTACGGCCACACAAACCAATGTACTAGGCCACACAAACGCATGTTCTACGACCACACAAACCAATGTTTTACGTACGGCCACACAAACCAATGTTCTACGTACGGCCACACAAACCAATGTTCTACGTACGGCCACACAAACCAATGTTCTACGGCCACACACGCAAATGTTCTACGTACGGCCACACACACCAATGTTCTAGGCCACACAAACCAATGTTCTAGGCCACACAAACCAATGTTCTACGACCCCAATGTTACGCAAACTAATGTTATGACAAAGTACCCAACCCACAATGGTCATACCATGTTCAGTATTTACACGTTGCATCCAGACAAGATAGATTATACTTACGTCAGTATTTTGTATAGAACGTCCTCGTCACTCCCCGAAGGTACTTTGTCTACCAGTGTACAATATAGGCTATACATGGACACATACCGAGTCCCACATCCCATGCGAGGCTGTGACCAAGCGACGGCTAAGTGGTATGTCACAGTATGTATAAACCTGGGGTGATTTAAACCCATCACATTACCATAATAACAGTACTTTAATGATACAGGTGGGGTTCATTTCTAACAATGCTAACTATAACAATGATTTTTCGGCGAACTTTAAAACAGCGAGTAGTGTATCCCCATGTATATGAACCTTTTTACTTATATTGTAAACAATTTGCACATGTTTGAGGGACATGGGGGTATTCCTCAGTCACATGTTTGAGGGGTATTGAGGGGGTATTCCGGAGTCGCATGTTTGAGGGGGTATTCCGGAGTCACATGTTTGAGGGGGTATTCCGGAGTCACATGTTTGAGGGGTATTGATGGGGTATTCCGGAGTCACATGTTTGAAGGGTAATGAAGGGGTATTTTTGAGTCATCTGTTTGAAGGGCATGGATGTATTCCTCAGTCACATGTTTGAGGGGTATTGAGGGGGTATTCCGGAATCACATGTTTGAGGGGTATTCCGGAGTCACATGTTTGAGGGGGTATTCCGGAGTCACATGTTTTAGGGGTATTGTTGGGTTATTCCGGAGTCACATGTTTGAGGGGCATGGGGTATTCCTCAGTCACGTTTTTGAGGAGTATTGAGGGGGTATTACGCAGTCACGTGTTTGAGGGGTATTGAGGGGGTATTCCGGAGTCACATGTTTGAGGGATATTCCGAAGTCAAATGTTTGAGAGGGTTTTCCGGAGTCACATGTTTAAGGGGGTATACCGGAGTCACATGTTTGAGGCGTATTGATGGGGTATTCTGGAGTCACACGTTTAAGGGGTATTGAGGGGGTATTCCGGATTCCCTGAGGTTGTCTGTTTTACTGAAAAATCGTTTAATGACAGAGTTCGCAATGCAAACGTATTTGGTCATTAGTCAACGACTAGGTACGCACCACACACCATGGTTTACAATCTATACATTGACCTACCAGAAAAGTCCTAGCTTTTAACGTTATGTTGCGATAATTGACGTAGCATATACAAACCTTTTTGTATATGTATACAATCGATGATATACCAGATGACGCACTTTTTTACATAGATTGTCTTGGACGGGCATGCTCTTTTTTGGGAGCATTCATTTCTATAACGGATGTTCGTTCAGCAGGACACGTATTCTAATATTTCCTCTGAGAGAATAAATGTTCTTGTTTGGGTGTTTTCTCGAACCGTCGTTCTAACACCGGATAACCGAACCGGTCACAACGGATGTTCCTCCGTAGGTGTAAGTGTTCGTACATTCTCAAGGTAGCTTTTTACTACCGACGGGTCTCTCGGACAATCGTTCTTACATCGGAAGTTCTCTCGGAAGGACATCCAATTCTCTCGGAAGGAGAGCCGTTTTTACATCGGATTATCTCTCGGAAAGACAATCGTTCTTTCAACAGATGTTCTTTAGGCGGGAAACTCATTCTATAACACTGGATGTCTCCCCTAAAGATAGTACGTTATTACATCGGGTATTTCTTCATATTTAAACCCGTTCATACGCCGGATGTTCTCAGGGAGAGACAATATTTCTTATACCTGGTTATCTCCCGGAGGGAGGGCCGTTCTTACACCGGTAATGTCTTCGAAAATGTAACCCGTTCGTGCACCGGGTGTTCTCTCGGAGGAACATCCGTGCTTAAATAGGACCATCTCTCGGAAGGACATCCGTGCTCAAATAGGACTATCTCCCGGAGGGACAGCCCGTCTAACCTAGAAGTCCAATCGCGAGGTATTTTTTTCCTACACCGGATATTGTCTGGGACACTCGTTCTTAAACCGGATGTTCTCTCGGAGGGACATCCGTTCTTACATCGGAATATATCTCTTAGGGACAGTCGCTCTTACGATACATGCTCTTTCGAAAGGTTATCTGTTTTCTCAACCGGATGTTCGCGTAGTAGAGTGACCCGATTGGTAACCCGACGCTCTCATGAATGTACGATTTACAGACTTCCTGTGTTGTACTGGGGTATAGTTAGGGTCAGCATGGTGAACAAATACACACCCGCTGAACCCTATTTGATTTGTGTGTTTCTTTGATTACACTCGGTTATCGTCCGGGGAAACACTTCAAATGAAAAGCACTGTTGTAACAGTAACACGCTCTGTCTACACTGATTATAAACTAGTTATTTACTCTTCATAATAACGTATTTCATACATAATTTGTTTTTCTCTTTTATATCAATTTCAATTGAATTTAAAAAGTGCACAAACTTGTGATTAAAGGTTATACCTATGATATTATATATACTTCTCCAACTAAACCGTGAATGATAAAGAGAATATATCGATGATACTCCTACCTTTATGGCCAGCTCGTGTGTACATATTAAGACTAGTGTATATAAATACAAACGAAGAGCACTTAAGTGCAAGTATTTGTTGTACGGTCAATACTTGTGTGCATTATCTGTTTATAAACGACCCCTCATAACCAAAGATTACGTCTTCCATTGAAAAGAATGGCGACCAAAGAATAGGACTAATTGGATAGTTTCAATTTCAGCAATTGTGGGGATCAAAATTGAGCCTGCGGTTTATTTTTGTCTTTTCCAAATTATAAACACGAGTTGTAACTTTGCCAGGTAACTGCAGCAGTTATAAAGATCATAACCAAAGATTACGTCTTCCATTGAAAAGAATGGCGACCAAAGAATAGGACTAATTGGATAGTTTCAATTTCAGCAATTGTGGGGATCAAAATTGAGCCTGCGGTTTATTTTTGTCTTTTCCAAATTATAAACACGAGTTGTAACTTTGCCAGGTAACTGCAGCAGTTATAAAGATCATAAACAATTCTAGATATTACTGTTTTACAACACATACAATTACATGTCCCTGAAACCATTCAGGTGTGTCAACAAGTCGCATTTAAATCCCATTCAATAAATAAGTGCATATCAGTCACTTTTAACTTTTAAAAGATGAAAAAAACGGAATAGCATAATGGTGTGTTGAAATTGCAATTAAAGCTATAATGACGTCACAGGAATATTCATAATTCGTACGTGAACAAATACAAGAAGTGTATTCTTCCAGTGGCAGTGCTATACACGCCAAATGTTTGTGACGATAACGTTTTAAAATTAATGAAAAAAGTAAAGCTATTTCCTGTATGGTAACATTCAAGCAATTAACCAGAATGAAATTATCAAATGTGTGTATTACGGTGGGGACTTGTTATATAAACAAAGACCACTTTTACTTCGGATATAATATCACGTTACAAAGGTAAATTATTTGTAGCTGTATTACTGGTATTGGGTATAGTAAACGCCTTATGTAACACTACTGGGCCTTGGTTTCTGGATGAGATCTGGACAAAAAAGCAATTGACCTTTAACGAAAAAATTCTGGAGTTCATTGTATATGAAAAAGAAGTTCGGACTACATAACTATTTGCCATGCATACCTGTGTGGCTCAGTGCTGTACCGACTCACTCTGTCACATTTAATGATGCCCGTATTATCATAATCAGATTACATACACAAACTTTACAATCATCAATATCATTCAAGTTTTCACATAACCAGATCTGCAACAAAACGAAGCGGTACTCCATTGAGCTCGCATTATCCATATGCCACTGACCTTTGGTATTCAACCAATTTATCCGTACCAAAGTGTGGTACATGTGTATTTAATAATTTAATGCTATTTCTAAAGAAAATTACAAGAATGAAGAGACATATGGCGTTTCGGTTCAGATTCAGACATAAACACAATATTCCCCCCCCCCCCCCCCCCTTTATCAACAGTATCTTCTCATTTAAAGAACAAAACACAGAAAAATTAAGATTTCTAAAATCGTGAATGTGAGCGTGGAGTTAACCGCCAGTATTCTTCTCATCTGAGTTTGCTTATTTTATATTTATAGTATTGTGCCGTTCTAATAGGACAAACATAACACTGTAATAAAATCATTATTCGTGGTTAAACAGGCGATTCTAAATATATACCGGCAGACGATTCCGTAAACTAATAACATGGTACTACATATGATTTAGATGCTGAATGAATATGTGCAGCTGTCTGATGCAATCAATGCTGGTATTCAACCCTTTGTGATGCCACCAATGACGGGGTAATGCCTGTGTGCTGTCATAAACATAACTTTGATGCCTTTACGAGGCCACCAATGACGGGGTAATGCCTGTGTGCTGACATAAACATAACTTTGATGCCTTTACGATGCCACCAATGGCGGGGTTATGCCTGTGTGCTGTCATAAAAATAACTTTGATGCATTTACGATGCCACCAATGGCGGGGTTATGCCTGTGTGCTGTCATAAAAATAACTTTGATGCATTTACGATGCCACCAATGGCGGGGTTATGCCTGTGTGTTGCCATAAACATAACCTTGATGCCTTTACGATGCCACCAATGTCGGGGTAATGCCTGTGTGCTGTCATAAACATAACCTTGATGCCTTAACGATGCCACCAATGGCGGGGTAATGCCTGTGTACTGTCATAAACATAACTTTGATGCCTTACCGATGCCACCAATGGCGGGGTAATGCCTGTGTACTGTCATAAACATAACTTTGATGCCTTTTCGATGCAACCAATGACGGGGTAATGCCTGTGTGCTGTTATAAACATAACTTTGATGCCTTTACGATGCCCCCAATGGCGGGGTAATGCCTGTGTGGTGTCATAAACATAACTTTGATGCATTTACGATGCCACCAATGGCGGGGTTATGCCTGTGTGCTGTCATAAACATAGCTTTGATGCCTTTACGATGCCACCAATGGCGGGGTTATGCCTGTGTGGTGTCATAAACATAACTTTGATGCATTTACGATGCCACCAATGGCGGGGTTATGCCTGTGTGCTGTCATAAAAATAACTTTGATGCATTTACGATGCCACCAATGGCGGGGTTATGCCTGTGTGTTGTCATAAACATAACCTTGATGCCTTAACGATGCCACCAATGGCGGAGTAATGCCTATGTGCTGTCATAAACATAACGTTGATGCCTTTACGATGCCACCAATGGCGGGGTTATGCCTGTGTGTTGTCATAAACATAACCTTGATGCCTTTACGATGCCACCAATTTACATGACGCCATTGATGATGCTCAACCTTTGTGGTGCCAGCAAGCATTTGTGATGAACAAATAATAGTGTTCATCCTTTCTACTGCTACCAGTAATGGGTGTTCAAATTTTGTGATACAATCGATAATAATGTTCAGTTCTTTGAAATGCCGCCCAACCGCACGTGCTAGCAACAATGTCATACTGATATACGCCTCATGTAACACTACTGGGTTTTATGTCGTTGAGTAATTACTGGACGAGACCTGGACACAAATCAATTGACATTTAACGAATATTTCTAAAGTATATTAAATAGCTGTATATAAAAAGGGGAATTTCGGACTTTACCGACCGGATTTGGTAACGTACTTTGCCACGCCTCTGTAATGCCACCAACGATGGTGGTTAACTACCTACGATGGTGTTATCAGTGAGTGTTACCCCTTGAGAAACTTGTACGAGAATTTAAACCAGAATAACTGCATGTACCATCAGTTCTCTCAGTATAGTATAGTGTTCCGAATGCAACACAGCAATATAATGAAACCTGTTGTTCCATTTTTACAAAAAATAACTGGATTATAATTAATATGTTTTATACACACCTGTGCCACACCTGCTGCGATGATCCCCGAGCTATCTTGTCCAGGTATAAATATGTCTTCCTAACCACTAGGGATAAAGGATACACCAGAAGAGATAAGCTTGGTAGCCAGGCAGAAGTATTTTCTCGTGTTATCGCGCCCGCTACCACCTCTCAATACTGTGGTAATACCGAGCTGTCAACGCGAGATCCCAATGTTTATACTAGAATAGGCAACTCGAATATGATTAAATATATGTACATATAAATCGAGAGTGGGATTTAAACATATTAATGGATATCACGTTTTTAAATAAAATAGAGCCACTGAATGGAGATCATGAGAAAACTCTAGTCAGCATGTTGCAAGTGAGAGAAAAAAATACATGAATTTTCGATGTAAATACATTTTATCGATTTCTGTAGTCAAATGGAACAAAAATATGAAACAGAGAAGAAAGTGTTGTGTTTTATCTACAAGAACGTTGAAAAAGATTATTCAAATTAAGCACGGCACTTTGTTGATATGGCATGTACAGTCTATAAGAATGACACAGCTCTGCAGGCATACGTCATAATGTGCACTATTACGTTGGCATTATAGCTCCATGAACGTTTAGAGAGATAATGTTATATGAGGTTTGAATGGCATATTTCAATGTCCATGCCGTAATGATCGCAAATCGGTTACATGTATATATTCCACGGAGCCCTTAGCTTAGCGGGTTTCAAGGAATATGTATGCAAAAGGGCTAAGGGCATGAACATAAATGCAGTACATATATTTACATTCTAAATGTCATTGCTATTATTGATCTTCGCGTAGGTATTCCTTTATATTTTCGACATTGAAGTCTCTGTGTCATCAGTGCAAACGAGATTTCTGGAACAGCCTAACGTCATCAAGTGTTTGCTTTTAGGGTTAATCGAGGCGGAAGAGGGAAGCTTGAAATGACAGTGATCAAATTACGTTCATAGCCCCATACAAGATACAAGAATTCTTAGTTAGAGTCATGTTTGTAACAATGCAACTTTAGCTCAGAAGAGCTAACCTTACGACTATATAAAAATAAAAATTAATAGAAACAACAAAATATCACAAAGGTAGCATGCATCACATAAAGTTGAATAAAAAGTAAAATAGCACGGAGATTAAAGGTCATGCAAACATAAAGCTCATGCAGCATGTATATTAATTTAAGAGACGTTTCAGTCTAATGTACATATATGCCAATATGCCGAAAACTAAAAATTGACAGAATACATGCTAATATAGCATAATCTAAAACAACAAACAAACATTTATGAAACAATAATTAGGAGTGTACAGCATAAAACAGAAAGATTACACAAAAGAAAGTAAGCAGCACTAAGAACTAAAACTTATGTATGACAACTATTTCTGGAGCAATAAAACGAAAAATAAGAGCCAAAAAATGAACGCAATTTCTTCTTGTAATGCTTATAGAGGAACTTGCTGAGGAAAGGGCGTTAATAATGTTCATGTAACTTGTACCCAATCCTTTTGCATTTTTTTGGCAATAGAATATGTTTAAACCTGCTGAGGAAATGTACATATATTTTTAAGATTGCACGAACAAAGATTTAAAAATGTCATATATCTTCCTTACGAGTATTGATGAATTTTCCAGTTCAGTACCTTCCTTTTCTCGCCCTCACATATTTTACTTGATAACATACAGCACGGTATGTGCCCACTTTTCCTTGCGTTTTCGTAATCCGTCATTGGTTTCGACACAGACATTCAAATCAGACAAAACCGAACAGCGTGTAACAACAATGAAAGTATCACAGTTATAAAATGCGGTTTTGGATCAAGCGCAAGTCCGTACTTAAGCTGTCTTTAAAGTCAAACAACTTTACCTATCAGGGTCAACTAAAAGGTGGAACCTATTTATGTACGCGTGTCGCTGAGGAAGGCACATCATATATACTATATTTGAAGTAGACAAGTCCTGCATCCCCAAGTAGAAATATTATGGCCCCAGAACAGCTTACTTTTATGGAGATGGGACTTATACACGTATCAAAACGAGCTAAGATTACCACATATAATACACTCTCCGTATTTTATTTAGTTACTTTTAATCGATAATAGCAATAAAATAATGACCATATTTAAGTTTACAAAAATTCGGAAAATTAGCGGTAACAGAGAAAATGATAAAATACAGAGGCTAAGGACAAAACCCTAATTTAGGATAGGTCATATAAATGTATTTGAAGTGAAAGTACAAATCGTGTATTGTATAATGATCTCATGTTACGAATGTGTTCTAAATAACAAAAGAAACCAGACTCAGAACAGAATGTTTGAGTCACTATGATGTGGATTATTTGAGAATAAAACGTGATATCTCCCAATACCTACATACAACAGGGACCTGAGAATTGGTTACAGCTATATTTGGACCTAAACTAAGGTGTTGGGAGTAATTGTTTGTATTTTAGGGTTTTAGATCGACTTTCAGTAAAAATGCCAACCCAATGCTCATTTACGCTCGTATATAAGCATTGGGGTGGCATTTTACCGAAAGTCAAGCTAAACCCCTAAAACATGTAAAGTTACTCTGAACGCCTTAGTTTAGGTCCAAATATAGCTGTAATAAATCCTCAGGTCCTTGTGATACATACCGAACATTAAATTTTACATATAATCAGACTCATCCTTAAAATAGATTCACATTTCAGGTGTTAATAGAAATAAGTGAATTCACAAATATATGTATTTTTTTTTATTTCAGTCATAACACACTATCAATGTACAACAGTAAAATAACTTGAGAAGAGTTCTTCCCCTTCTTCAATCGTCCTCAGTGACACAAGAACCACAACTCTTGTCTGCCTGGAAGATAAAATAAAACAAAGTTTTGATGGACATAAATGAAATGTTTAAAAACTGCTTGTGTTAGATACTGTTAATGCAATATCTAATGAACACGTGCAATTTTTCCTGCATTTCTTTGCCGAATACAATATCACATAACATATGATTACTCAACTTGAAGCTCACCTGTGCTGTCCTGAAATCTCCTGTATAGATGAACTATAGTTGATGTTAGGGATATATTTCCTTAAGTGGAAGGGAAACTGCAGAGGGATGTCAAACTCCTGGTAGGCCACATTAGCTGGAAACACTACCAACAAATAATTGTTTTCAATCTAGCTGCCAGTTATATATATATTAGTTCAAAGATTAACAAAATATATCATCAACAAAATATATTCAAGAACAAATTTCTACATCAACAAAGCTTGTTTGTTCATTTAAGCTCAATACTTATATATCATCCATCTTTGAATCAGTTAATCTCATGGAAAATCCAATTAAACACTTCTTATTATTCAACATTTATTTTAATAATAGATTTATCATATATGCTTCATTGAACAATCATCTGTCACCTTAACAATGTAATATAAGAAAATTGTTGTTCCTAATTTTTAATTTTGACTTTAGAAACTATATGCCCAGAGAAAGAAGGTTCTGCTGTAACTGTTTTGCTTGTACTTACGTTTTGATTGGTTGTTCACATACTGTCCAACAGCCAATGGATTGATGGGATATTGTGTAACCCAGGACAGGTCACAGGTCAAGTAAGGTCCATGTCTGTCTCGCTGACCACATGATCTTCAATGTACAAACATGACCTTCAATGAACAAATATGACCTTCCATGTAATAACATTATCTTTATTGTACAAACATGACCTTCAATATATAAACATGACCTTCAATATATAAACATGACCTTGAATGTACAAACATGACCTTGAATGTAAAAACATGACCTTTCATGTACAAATATAACCTTAAATTTACAAATATGACCTTCAATGTAAAAACATGACCAGCAATGTATAAACATAACCTTCAATGTACAAACATGACCTTCAATGTACAAACATGACCTTCAATGTATAAACATGACCTCCAATGTAAAAAACATGACCGTCAATGTACAAACATGACCTTCAAAGTACAAATATAACCTTCAATGTACAAATGTAACCATAAATGTAAAAAAAAATGACCTTCAGTGTACAAACATGACCTTTAATGCACAAATATGACCTTCAATGCACAAATATGACTTTCAATCAACAAACATGACCTTAATGTACAAACATGACCTTTAATATACAAACATGACCTTCAATGAACAGACATAACCTTCAAAGTAAAAACAATTTTATGACTTAAGGATATAAACAGACGTACATTATCTAAAATTATAAATATTAAAAGGTGCAGGCTAAATTGTCGTACTTCAGTTATACTCACATATAAATGGATTTAGAAATATTCTTATCATTTCCATCAATTAGGACAGCATCAATACAGCGAAATATGAATGGGTTAGCCAGGCTCTGTAACAGGATAGGTTCCCCAAGCCTGTACAAAGTGCCAGGGTACATGGACACCACTGTTCCTTTTGGTACTTGACCCTTTGTCACAAACACACCTGTTCCACCTCCAGGTATCAAACTTTGCTTTCTTTCTACAATGAAGCCAACACAATCCTCCATCATTCTTAAGTTATTTCTGTGTTGTAGGTACTGTTCTTCCTTGGTGAGTTTCTGAGGTTTCCACAAATCGCCATCATCTGAGGTCTGAGCATTTGATTGTCTTACTTTTTCAAGATTTTCAAAAAAGTGCAAGAGAAATTGTTCTACTTGTGAGTCGTTAAATAGTTTATCTTTTTCACTGGGAGCAACTGATCTCACACTCCTGAAAAAAATTAGATGGTAATGTTATACAGGTATGTTTTCAATTTAAAATCTTGACTCAACTTTTTGAATATTTATTGACGTTGAAATATAAAATATAACAAGGATTCAGAGATATAATTTATTTATCATTACGTCTATTATATTGTTTATTTTGTAATAGGTGGAGGTCTGGAGAGGGTTTTGCATCCGTTGTCACTCCGTGAAATCCGTTTCGTGATCGTATAGTTTTTAGCAATGGTAACGAGTCGACAACTTCCCCTGCAGTCCTCTCTAGACCTCGCCTCTTTCGTCAGGTTACAGACCTGTTTTCACTACAGGTTCAAACACTGGATGTAGTGGTAATACAACCAATTGATTCAATAACTCAACAAGGTGTTTAAAATACAAGTAACTGTTTATTAACAAGACGGAATGAATATGTACAACAAGTTTAACAAATACAAAGCATAGCATTAGTGCCAAACAATGACAGCTAATGTTAAGAAACCTGATCCCTATGTATGTAGAGTAATGGCCTATCCTAGTAACAGTACTACCAGTAGACTATGACCATGTGCTCCTAGCTCCCTATAGATCTACAGCGAATCACCATGTATCGATGCCTAAGCCCGAAGCCCCTGACTATCCCTTAATACATGTACTGTAGTTCCTATAGCACTCTATATATCCCAGGAACGATAACTTCATGTAGTCCTACGGTATTGGTACTGTTAGCAGCACCTCGGCCCATGTTTTGCACTGTTTACAGCGCATGAGGCGGTAATGTTCTCCTCACCAGGAGAAGTGGGTCGGCTCACCGACCCTGTCAAGACACTGATCCCCGCCCGGACCCGCTGTTTTATATACCCTGCTCCCCCCACCAAATAGCCTCGAAGATGAGTGATCAACTGTTAATCTTGAACCCAGCCCCACCATCTAAAAGCATGTGATCATGAGCAAGGAGCGGGAACCTATTCCTGTTATTACTATCACCCACTTCCGGCCGTCTCAAAAGTGTAAACACCGGTATCGTAGCAGCTGATCGCCAGGAATCCTACACTGAACGAAAAGCCCTACCCTACATAAGGGTGAATAACACAGAAAGTAACAGAGCCCTGTCTCTAAATCATAAACAACAATTATACTTAACAAAGTAATACAAACGTGAGAAGTGAACAACCTACCCTCCCACAATTTGTTTTTTTAAGACCTAGCTAGTCATAATGTCTCAATAATATCCTATTATACTTGAAATGATCCTTTCATATTTTTAAAAAGTGTGGGAATATACTTGAAAAGCTAAAGGCCTTGTGAAGTTAAATTACATGTATGCTCTCTCAGCTAAATTACCCAAGTGACACTCAGGGGCTTAGTTTGTTAAGGTACATATAATTTTAATTGTGGTTATTATTAAAATTGTAACTACAACAGGCATATTCAGGGGGTTTTGAACATGGCACATCAAGGCATTTATGATTGACTCTGTCCATTGTCTGACAACAGATTTAATAGGAAAGGAAAATGCAATGACCCAGATGGCTGGGACTGAAACAAAACCACTAGTATCTAGATAACATTTTCAATTGAGACTTTATGTCTGTGTTTTGTATACATGGTTCCTGTCAGAAATTAGCAGACGACACGCGCTACTTCGTAGCCAGAACAGGGCAACCAAGGACGCTGCTACATACAAAGAAATACCTGTCAAAAATATACTCTACCTGTCTTTTAGATTAAGAGCAATCCACGGTATAAACCGGAACTTATACTGTTTCCATTTGTTTCGAATAGTCTTAAAAAACATTACTTTTCAGTTTCACACGTTGTGCGATGTTGACTTCATGGGCGCATCCATCTTGCGATCCCGCAGAAAAGACGTTTTCTTATTGGTTGAAATCGGGGATTTCTACTTCCGGTTAGAAGGGATTGCCTCAGATTGCAGACAGAAACTTATAATTTAAGATGCCCAGTGAAAGTGACAAGAAAGACGACTTGAAAGAAGAGATAGAGAGTTTCATTAGTGAATTGAAACAGGGGTAAATATCAGTATTTGTACACTGACTGGTAGCATTATATACGGTGACCATATTGTGGTGTCATGCAGCACAGGTAACAGCCCATAGGAAACAATAACCACATACCCGGTAATAATATACTGCTCCAGTGCCATTATAGATACTGTATTATATTATGCGATAAGTATGTTTAGTAGAGGTTAGTACATACTACTTTGTTTGCACAAAATTGTTAAAACAATATTTATGTACATGTAAATTTGGTTTCTGCAGAACCAGCCAAAGTTCTTATTATGTTGCCTTGAAGACTGTTTGCTTGCTGAGGAAAATCATAGCACAACGGAAATGGCAAACTGCAAAGTAAGTTCAATCATGTACATTTTAAAAGTCATGCGCATCAGCTACATGCATATATGTGTAACAGGAAAGAGAATAGTGTGTTTCCACCGCCCCCCAACCTAGTCGGATGCTCTAATACTGAGTTAAAGGGTAAATTCCCACTAGTTTGAAGCTAAAAGGCAACCATAATCCTATGTACAATTAAAATCTGCCACACTTGTATAATATTCTCAACACTGAAACATCCGTCACATAATACTAGTGTTATGAATGGATAGATTGCTCTCTTCTCTGATATAATGATGTTAATTTGATGTGGATTGCAGAAAGAAGTAGAAATGTCAAGCATTTATTCAAATCATGGAATAGTCAAAGATGAATAATCTAAAAAGTTCCCATCCAAATACTATGCATATGGTCATAATTGTGAGTTTGTCCAGTTCTTTTTCACCTATCTGTACTGACCACAATTATTTGAGATCTGTATACCATTAAATCAGGGATGTGATGGAGGTTCTGAAAGAGGATGGCAGGAAGATGATGATGTCACAACCGTCAGAAACAGCTGTGGGTAACATGGTGCGACGAGTCCTTAAGCTTGTACGGGAGGAATATGCCAGGTTTGCCTGCTGACTTTCTCAGTTTCTCCTATAATATATACCGCCTGAATTGAAGGAATATGAAAAGCTGCTGGGAAGTTACAGGTTGGGAAAATAAAGAAATAGCATGAAAAAAATCCTTTCTGAGGCGTTTCACTTTCTTTAATTGGGTCTGTTTTGCTTCTTCATAATTATTCATCAAATATTAAGTTTACCTGATTTTTTATCACTATTCATATGATAGATAATTTAATTTTTGTTAAAATGTTGAAACTAAAATATTTGTGTCATTGAGTCATTTTTGTTAAAAGTAAATGTAATGCCAATGAAGCCTAGTCAGGAACTGACTGTGAATGTGTCTCATTGTAGTGCATGTGCAGGGAAGTCTGAGGAGGGAGATCCACAGGAGTCCCTTCATGTAAGTCCTCTAACATTGGTGTGTCATAACTCTATGGTTAAGGTCTGTCTTCTACGATGTTGTCCTCCCTCTACCATGGTTGAGTCTACTCTGTACAATGCTCATGTATCCGCTATCTACCATGACTGTGCCCTCCCTGTACCATGGTTGAGTCCACTCTGTGCCATGCCCATATCTTCTATCTACCATGACTGTGCCCTCCCTCTATCATGGTTGAGATCACTCTGTACCATGTCCATATCTTGTACAATGCCCATATCCCCTATCTACCATGAATGTGTCCTCCCTGTACCATGGTTGAGTCCGTTCTGTGCCATGCCCATATCTTATATCTACCATGACTGTGCCTTCCCTCTATCATGGTTGAGATCACTCTGTACCATGTCCATATCTTGTACAATGCCCATATCCCCTATCTACCGTGACTGTGCCCTCCCTCTACCATGGTTGTGTCAACTCTGTACCATGTCCATATAATTTATCTACCATGACCCTTACCTCCCTCTACCATGGTTGTGTCCACCCTGTACCATGTACATATCTTGTACAATGCCCATATCCCCTATCTACCGTGACTGTGCCCTCCCTCTATCATGGTTGTGTCAACTCTGTACCATGTCCATATAATTTATCTACCATGACCCTTACCTCCCTCTACCATGGTTGTGTCCACCCTGTACCATGTCCATATCTTGTACAATGCCCATATCCCCTATCTACCATGACCCTTCCCTCCCTCTATCATGGTTGTGTCCACCCTGTACCATGTACATATCTTGTACAATGCCCATATCCCCTATCTACCGTGACTGTGCCCTCTCTCTATCATGGTTGTGATCACTCTGTACCATGTCCATATCTTGTACAATGCCCATATCCCCTATCTACCGTGACTGTGCCCTCTCTCTATCATGGTTAAGATCAGTCTGTACCATGTCCATATCTTGTACAATGCCCATATCCCCTATCTACCGTGACTGTGCCCTCCCTCTATCATG